>NC_063334.1:681900-815371 GCF_021869965.1 Rhincodon typus | reverse complement strand
TACGCTGGTCCCCCCAAATGTTTTAATTTGTCTGTTACCCCCCCCCCCCCCCCCAAACACCGGAAGAAATTCCTTACACACAAAAATATGTCAGACACAAAAATTGACTCCCTCAAGTACAAGAACAATAACTTGCCTTTCTGTATTAAAGTAAAAATGTGCCATAGATGTCTTACAGGAGTATTGTGAAGCAAATTTTGACATCAAGCAGCTAATATTAGTGTAGATTGCCAAAGCTTTGTGAAAGATGTAGGTTTTAAGGAATGCATCAAAGGAGGAAGGAAGAGAATGTTCCACCAGACTGGAGGGACCAAGTAGTCTGCTCCAGCTGTTCATTTGTCTGTTATCCCATTTATTTATCCAATGTGACTAAATGATTTTGGTAGTTTTTCTCCCAATAATTTGGGATCTGGAAGTCACTGCCAAGTCCAGCCTTTGTTACCCATCCCCAATTGATCTTGAACTGAGTGGCTTGCAAGGCCATTTCAGAGGACACATTTCACCAAATTCCTGTAGGTCATGAGTCGCATGTTCATACAGATTATGAAGATTTCTTTCCCTAAAGGACATTAAAAACAGATGAGATTTTGCAATATCTAACAATATCGCCTTGGTAGTTATTAATGAGACTAGCTCTCCATTCCAGATTTATTAGTTAATACAACTTAAATTTC
Source organism: Rhincodon typus (assembly GCF_021869965.1). Lineage (NCBI taxonomy): Eukaryota > Metazoa > Chordata > Chondrichthyes > Orectolobiformes > Rhincodontidae > Rhincodon > Rhincodon typus. The sequence goes on along the minus strand of NC_063334.1, from coordinate 814,697 downwards.
ACCACTGCTTACAATTTAAACCTCTGACCTCTAACCTGTTCAATGGCATCATCACTATGCCATTGAAATCTCCTGTGGTTATTAGTCTTTGATTCAGATTTTGCGGGTAGAGGCAAAATTATGGTATTTGTTGTTGAACTCTGAGGTGCTCACTAAGTTTTGGTGTTCACTCTGTCATGGATTTCTATCTGACCCCCAACTTCAATTTGAATCTGGTACCCAGACGGGGAATGTCCAGGTATCCAGCAGCAGTGATATCATCAAGCAGGGGAAACAGTAAGTAATTTTGCAGAATTTTTGCTGACAATAAATAAGGTAGTTAGAAGTATTTTGTATCCATCATTTTGTAATATTGTTTTTCAAAGAATGCGATAAGGATTGGGACACACACATAGGATGAACATAGGAGTAGATATAAGCCATTCTAACCACTCAGATCTGCCCGGTTGTTCAGTAAGATCGTGATCAGCTTAAATTTTTAACTACCGGCTAACATACGGGCCAGGAAAGCAAGTTGGGCAGTCAGCAAGTTGATGGAAATACTATCAAGTGAGAAAGAAATGCATCTCCTGGAACAGATTATCTTGGAAAGACAGTAGAGAGACTAGAGAAAAAACTATATTGTTCCATTTCAGACCATGATGCCGTGTTTGAGTTTGTTAGAGAAGTACTAGATTGTATCTTATTTAATGAGAGATGCTTGGATTAGTATCTCGTTAGAGATTTCTGTTTCCCAACTGAGAGCTTTAGTTAGTTATTCATGACTCCATATATCCACTGTTCAAAACCATTTTGCATTTGTCAGGTTTAACTTCTACAACACGTGGAAAAATGTAATTAATTTTCTTTTGAGTTGTTGAACTGAAAACCTTGCTATAGATCACTTGGCTTTGATCTTGCTGGGTGGTAATGGATGCTTGTAGCACCTGACCTGCCACGTCCCACTGGTGACTTTACCCATGTAGTCTTCCACTGTTCATCTTGCCTGTCTCATGGAATCATGTGGTAGGAAAGGCAGGAGAGCTGGTCACTGCCAGGATTTGGCAGCATGATATTGCCTGCAGCATATTTAAACTGTCCCTCACATTCTAATCCTGCACCATTGTCCCCAAGTCTGAACAGGGCAAGGTAGCTCCTCAGTTCACCAGCAGGAGGTGCTACTTAATGGTGAAGTGGAGGCAGTTCTGTGTCCTGATGACCGGCAAAGAAGACCACAGATGGAGTAGGACAGACCCCCTGACTGACTGTGGCTATAACCCCTGTCTGATTTAGAGACCTGTTCACCCCACTCAGGGCTGCTCCCGTTTGATTTTTAAACATTAGAGTTCGATCGGAACACGTGTTTTTGAAGATTTCTGAAGAAGGGTCCCGACCCGAAACGTCAACTTTCCTGCCCCTCTGATGCTGCCTGGCCTGCTGTGTTCATCCAGCTCCACACTGTGTTATCTCAGACTCCAGCATCTGCACTTCTTACTATCTCTGTGCTGTGTTTGTTGTATAAGCTGCTGCAATGTGCTTCAGGTGTGAGTTAGCACAGTGCAGAAAGGGGCCCTTTGGCCCATTGTGCCTGTGCCAGTCATCAAACATTCATCTGTTCTAATCTCATTTTCCAGAACTTGGCCTGTAGCTTTGATGTGCTGTGGCATTGCAACTGTTCACTTGAATATTTCTTAAAGGTCTTGAGGGTTCCTGCCTCTAACACCCTTTTAGGCAGTGAGTTCCAGATTCTTACTATCCTCTGGGTGAAATATTCTCTCCTCAAATTCCCTCTCAACTTACACCTTCTTAACTTAAAACTGTGTCCCATGGTTATTGAGCCCATGACGAAAAGGAAAAGTTTCTTCCTATCTGCCCCATCTATGCCCTTCAGAGCTTTGTACATCTCAGTCAGATACTCCCCCTCAACAGAGGAAATCACCCCCAGCCTTTCCAGTCTCTCTTCATTGCTGAATTGCTTCAGCCCAGGCAACATCCTGGTAAATCTCTTCTACACTCTCCCTAGTACAATCACATCCTTCCTATGGTCTGGAGACCAGAACCCCACACAATACTCTGCTGTGGCCGAACTACCATTTATATATATCTCCATTATAACCTTCTTGCTGGTAGATTCAATACCTTTACTAATGAAGGCAAGAATGACATATACCTTCTTAACCATCCTATCCTCCTGTCTTCCATCTTCAGGGATTTATGGATATGCGTACCAAGGTCCCCCGTATTCTCTGTACTTTCTAGAGTCTTACCATTCACTGTGTGCTCCCTTGCCTTGTTTGTCCTCCCAAAATGCCTTTTTTTTTCATGATTAAATTCCAATTGCTACAGTTCAGTCCATCTGACCAGCCCATCTAATTTGTCCTATTGTCTAAGGCTGTCCTCCTTGCTGTTTACCACAGCACTGATTTTTTTGTCATCATCAGTGAGGACCTAAATAGAGTCATGAAGTGCTTTAACTTTCCCTGAGCGGGGTGACCAGGCTATATTTTAACTTTCTTATCCAAAGACGCCAGCTCTGCTAACGTAGCTCTCCTTTTGTACTCCACTGTCGTTTTAGCCTGGATTGGGTTCTCGGGTTCTGACTGAGAGGTGAAACTGCTGCCGACTGACCTCAACTGAGAGATTTCCAGTGGGAGTAGTGAATATTTTCAATTCTGGTGCCATCTCCCATGCAGCAGAGGTCCTTGCTCACTGTCTTAATTGAATGTTGGCACTTGTTCCGAGACAACTTTGGGGTGGAGGTGTGGGGGCTGAGCAGTGTCACAAATGGTGGTATTTAGCTCTGTGGAAAGTCAAGACTCTGGGGTTAGCTTTGAATTGCTCCAGCAAAGAACCAGCGCCATTTGGGGAATGTTTCTGTAATGCAGTTTCATTCTGCATTCACAGGGTTATAGTGTGACACCTCTGCAACAACACCCTTGATATAATTCCTAGAATGCAGAAAAACAACTTGAAGGCAAATGGTTGATCAGCAATCGAATGAAAATGCTGCAGTGAGCAGAGTTCTGTGTAGGGCTCACTAATATTGATGTATGGCTTTGACAGAAATCCTACTCCGGGGAGAATACAGCCAGTGCCATTGCTCGCTCGTGTGCTGCGACTGCTTTGACCCTTCTTGCACCTGTTTTCATCACATCACGCAAAGACAGCATCGGAGAGGTCCTGGGCATTCTCGTTGCAGGTCTGCCAGGAAAGCAGAAAGCTGACACCTCCCAAGCTGTTCTGTTTCACATGGGATTAGCTGCAGGAATGTTTCTGTCTCGCTTGTACGAAGAACGAATGAGGTAATTGTAGGAGAAATGTGTTCATCCTTTCAGGCATTGATTTGATTTGATTTATTGCAGTCACATGTACCTAAGTACAGTGAAAACCTTTGTTTTGCAAACAGTACAGGCAGATCATAGCAAACAAGGACATAGAGATCATAGCATGCTTAGGCAGAGCGAGGCGGCACTGGAAGTGCACAATATTACTTGAGATTAGAGAGGTCCATTCATCAGCCTGATAACAGCAGGGAAGAAACTGTTCTTGAACCTGTTCATGCATGTTCAAGCTTTGCAAGGATGTGCCATGTTCTGTAACATGGCAGCAACTAGCCAAGTCTTTGTTGTGCACCGATAGTAAATTTTCTTTCATTCATTCTTTCGTTTGAGTACCCTTGGCTGCGCCAGCATTTACTGCTTATCCCCTAATTGCCCTTTGCATTGACTGACTTCCTAGGCCCATTTCAGAGGGCAGTTAAAAGTGGGTTTAACCAGAAGGCAGATTTTCTTCTCTAAAGAACATTAATGAACGACGTGGGTTTTTGTGTCAATCAACAAGGGTTAGTTACATGGATGTCCTTTTTTTTCCAAATTACTTGTTTTCATTGACTCAGATTTTGTGATCTGCTGTGATAGTCTTTGACTCCTTCGCCCAAATCATTAGTCTAATTCTCTGGATTGCTACTCGAGTGACAATTCCACTAATGCCACCACCTTCCCAATAATAAGAAATGAGGAAGATATTTCTCAGTTATTGACTTTGCAGTCTGTTAACAAGGTACCAAAATCTTCAGTGGCATGCTTTTGCTTCAGCTGTTCCTCAATCTGTTTAGGTTCCAAATTTAAATGGGACTTCGGGGTATATTTCATTGTCAGCCTTTATTACCTATCTGTAATTGCCCCTATGAAGGTGTTAGTGAATCATTGCTGCAGTCCATTTGGTTTAGGCACAGCCACAGTGCTGTTAAGAAGAGAGCTCCAGGATTTTAACCCAGTGACAGTGCAGGAGCAATGATGTATTTCCAAGTCAGGATGATGTGTGGCTCAGAGGGGAACTTGCAAGTGGTGGTGTTCACAGGGATCTGCTGCCCCTATTCTTCCAGATGGTGGAGATCACAGGTTTGAAAGTGCTTTCAAAGGAGCGTTGGTGAGTTTGTGCAGTGAATTTTGTGAATGGCACAAACAATGGATTTACAATGAAAATAGGTGTAGAGAGCAGGAGTGGGAGATCCGAGTTTGGTGAGTCGTGGATTAGGTCGTGTAATCAATTCTGGATTATTGTCTGTAGTTGATAAGGTTGAGTTACTTGATAAAGTTCATAATGGCAGGAGAATTCAGCCCTCTGGAATATTCCTCCTGCAATATGTAGGAAATCAAGGACGTTTCCAGTCTCCATGATGACTGCGTATACAGGAAGTGTGTTGACCCGCAGCTCCTGATTTGCCACGTGGAGCAGTTGGAGCTGTGATGGACTCGTGTGGAGCATTTGTGAGGTTGAGTGTCGTGGATAGCATGTTGAGTGAGCTGGTCACAGCACCAGTAAGGGCTAGACTGACAAAGAGTTGGATGACCACCAGGAGGATGAGTAAGCATGGGCAGGCAGTGCAGGAGTCCCCTGTGGCCATTCCCCTCTCAAACAAATATACTATTTTGATACTGTTGGGGGGGAAGGCCTCTCGGGGGGGAAAGTAGCAGCAAGCAGATCAGTGGCAGCACAATTGGCACTGTTGTACACTGGGGGTCAAAGTGTAGTTGAGCAGTAATGATAGGGGGCTGTATAGTTAGGGACACAGACATTTCTGTGGTTGTAAGCGAGACTCCAGGATGGTGTGATGCCTCACTGGTGCCAGGGTCAAGGATGTCTCTGAGCGGGCACAAAATATTCTGAAGAGGGGAGCTGAGCAGCTAGAGGTTGTGGTCCATTATTGGCACCAAAGGCAGGAAGAGAGGTGAGACTCTGCAAAGGGAGTTAGGTAGAAAGTTGAAAAGCAGGACCTGTAAGGTTGTAATCTCAGGATTCCTCCCCGTGCCATTTGCCAATGAGTTCAGGAATAGGAAGATAGGACGGTTTAAGACGTGGCTAAAGAGTTGGTGTCGGAGGAAGGGCTTCAGGTATGTGGATCATTGGGATATATTTCAGGGCAGATGGGATCGGTACAAGAAAGATGGGCTGCACCTAAACTGGAAGACACCAATATTCTGGCAAGGATGTTTGCTAGTGTCACTCAGAAGGATTTAAACTAATGTTGTGGGGCGGCTGGAACCAGAGCAGGAAGTCAGCAAGTAAAATGACAGAGGAGAGTCAGAGATTAGGGCCAGTAAGATGAAAAGGAAGAACAGACAGGGAGAGATTACTGAACACGGCGGGACTGGTGATCTGAGGTGTATTTATTTTGACATGAGGTGTGTGACAGGTAATGCAAATGAATTTACACTCTGGATTAATACATATAACCATGATGTGGTAGCCAATGCAGAGACTTGATTGAGAGAGGGACAAGAGTGGCAGCTCAGTGTTCCGGGATTTAGATGTTTCAGGTGAGATAGAGAGGGATGTAAGAGAGATGGGGGAGTTGCATAACTGATGAGGGACACTATCACAGCTGTACTGAGGGAGGACACCTTAGAGGGCTCATCCAGTGAGGTCTTGTGGGTAGAGCTGAGGAGTAGGCAGGATGCAATCACTTTGATGTTTTAGGCTTCCCAACAGCCAGCAGGAGATAAAGGAACAGATATGTGGGCAGACTGTGGAAAATTGTAAACATAACTGGATTGTTGCATGGATGATTTTAACTTCCCCTTATTGACTGGGAGAGAATTTGTTAGGTGTGTCCAGGACAGTTTTTTGAAACAATATGTAAATAGTCTAACTAAGGAAGAGGCTATACTAGAATCAGCAAGGAGGTGTTTAAAATTTCAGTTGGCGAGTATTTTGGGAATAGTGACCATAATTCTGTAAGTTTTAAGTTACTTATGGATAAGGATCAGAGTAGTCATTAGGTGAAAGTACTGAATTGGAGGAAGGCTAACTACCACAATATTAGGTAGGAACTGGTGACGGAGATTGGGGTGTCTGTTTGAGGGTAAATCCACGGCATGTGGGAATCTTCTAAAGGCCAGATGAAAGGAGTTCAGGACCAGCATGTTCCTGTGAAAATGAAGGATTAGGATGGCAAGGTCCAGGAATCTAGGATGACAAGGGTAATTGTGAGCTTAGTCAAAGTAACAGGAGGCTTAAGGTAAGGTTAAGGAAACAGAAGACAAACAGAGCTCTCGAAGAATGTAACAATAGCAGGAAAGAGCTTTAAACAAGGACTTAAGAGGACCAAAACCATGAAATGTAAGACAACAAGGTGTAGAGCTGGACGAACACAACAGGCCAAGCAGCATCAGAGGCCTCAACCCTCTAGGCCCGAAACGTCAGCTTTCCTGCTCCTCTGAAGCTGCTTGGCCTGCTGTGTTCGTCCAGCTCTACACCTTGTTATCTCAGATTCTCCAGCATCTGCCGTTCCTACTATCTCTGGGGCCATGAAATGTCTTTGGAAAGCAGGACTAAAATAAATCCCCAGGCATTTTATATGTATAGAAGGAGCAAGAGGGTAGCTAGGGATAGGGTAGGTCCACTCAAGGACAAAGGATGGAATTTATGCGTGGAGCCAGAGGAAGTGGGTGAGGTCCTTTACAAATGCTTTACTTCAGTGTTCAAGGACATGTGGATGGTGAGTCTCGGGAAGGACATGTCAATATAAAAAAAGAGGTGGTGTTGGGTGTTTTAAAATGCATTAAGGTGGACAAGTTCCCAGGACCTGATAGGATCTATCCAGAATGCTGAGTGAGCAGATAAGGAAATTGCTGGGGCCTTGTACAAAATCTTTGAATCCTCTTTTATGACAGGAGAGGTCCCAGAGGACTGGAGAATAGCCATTGTTGTTCTTTTGTTTAAGAAGGGCAATAGGGATAATCTGGAAGATTACAGCCCGGTAAACCTTACGTCAGAAGTAGGGAAATTATGAGAGAAGTATCTTAAGGGTAGCATTTACTCACATTTGAAAAAAATAGGGACTTATGAATGACAGGCAGGATGGTTTCATGCAGGAGACAAACTTCATTGAGTTTTTGAGGAAGTGAGGAAGATGATTGATGAAGGCATGGTGGTAGGTATCTGTCTGGATGTTAGCATGGCCTTTGACAAGGTCCCTCATGACAGGCTGATGCAAAAGTCACATGGAATCTGCAGTGAGCTGGTAAGATGGATACAGAACTGACTTAGTCAAAGAAGACAGAGAGTAGCAGTGGAAGGGTATTTTTCTGACTGGAGGTCTGTGACCAGTGGTGTTCTACAGGGATCAGTACTGGGACCCCTGTGTTTGTGTATGTATATAAATGATTTGTAGGAGAATGTAGGTGGCCTGATTAGTAAGTTTGCAGATGACACAAAAATTGGTGGAGCTGCAGATAGTGAGGATGATTGCCAGAGGATACAGCACGGTATAGATATGTTGGAGACTTGGGCGGAGAAATGGCATATGGAAATTAATCTGGCGAAATGTGAGGTGATACATTTTGGAAGATCTAATGCTGGAGGGAAGTGTACAGTATGTTGGTAGAATCCTTAGTAGCATCGACATACATAAGGATCTAGACGTACAGTTCATAGTCTCCTGGAAGTGGTAATACAAATGGACAAGGTAGTCAAGAACGCTCATGGCATGCTTGCCTTCATTGGTTGGGGCATAAAATATAAGAATTAGCATGTCATATTGCAGACGTATCGAACTTTACTTTGGCCACATTTGGAATATTGTGTACAGTTCTGGTCATCACACTACCAGAAAGATGTGGAGGGGGTACAGAAACTGTCTACCAGGAAATTGCCTGGTTTGGAGGATATTGGCTATGAGGAGAAATTATACAAACTTGGTTTGTTTTCGCATGAAAGTTGAAGGATGACCTGATAGAAGTTTTGAGGCATGGATAGAATGGATAGTTAATCTTTTTCCGAGGATAGAAATGTCAGTTACTAGGGGATATACCTGTCTTCACCTGTCAAAGGGGCTGAAAGCTTGTGATTTCACATAATCCTGTTGAACTGTAACTTGGTCGCGTGTGCCTTCTGAGCTCGACAAATACCTGAATAGGCAGGGAATAGTGGAATATGCAGTGTGTAGGGGCAAAATGTTTTAGTTTAAAAAAGCATCATGTTGGTGCAGGCTTGATGGGCCGAAGGGCCTGTTCCTGTGCTGTACTGTTTTTTGACAATTGAATGATGACCTAAGAGAATCCTTTCACTGCATTTATATAGCATATTGAACAGTAAAAGATCTGAATTCACAGGAGTAAACAGTTAAGAAGGAGAAGAAACAAGAAGACCTTGCTTGATATAAAATGTTACAGGACCTTTTTCAAGTATGAATCACTTTTTTTCTCTGACGGGGATGAACCCAAGAGCAAGTGTAATTTTCATACAGGGTTCCAGGTGGGAATTGACAGGATATTAGATAATACCAAACTCTACAGGACAAGTGTGTCTTTAATCATGACAGCCTAATGTTGGAGTGAGGACTGCTTACCTCCATTATGTGGTGTTCTTTGAAGTCTTTGCAATTTCAAATTAAAGCCGTATTCTCAGTTTAAAGCAAGCAGAAAGAGAAGTGAAGATCAAAGCCATGTGACCGTTATAATAAAAAGGAAAATGGAGATAAAATAAATCTTCAAAATTGTAGTTCTGAAAATCAAGGAAGTAAGATCTTAAGTATGTGACTGTTCTGTATTGCACTCTCCCCTATGGAGGTATTGCAGGCTGTGTTTGCAGGCTGTGCTCAACAATGCATGAATGTGTAGGAATTCTGTGTATAACCAAAGAGATGTATGCAATAGAAGCCATTTAGAATTAGAGTTGATGTTGAATGTTTTTACCGTTCCTGTCCTGTTGAAATTTATATGGGCCCATTTGAGGTTCTCAAGCACAGCGTGCATTATTTCAAACTATTTCATGCTTGAATTTACGGAATGTACAATGTCAGTTCCTGAGCAGGAGGTAATGTATTTGAATTTAATGTCTTCTGTCATCTTTTTGGCAGTGATGTCTCCGGGCAGAAGATGAATTTACTGCTCATGAAGTCATTGGATGCTCTGGAGAAGTGTTGCTTTGATACGAGCTTGGAATACAAGTGCGGTTTGATTAGCTTTCTTTCAATTTACGTTAAGGAATGATTGTAAATTCAGTAAGTGGTAACAATGAACTTGTCAGATGGGTGAATAAATTCCTTACAAGTTCAGTTATTTCTTCATCTATCTACAGCTATTTCTTCATCTCAACATTCCACAAACATCCAGTTCAAACTATTCTTGTTCTGTTCAAAACTTAATGCATTTAGCAAGTAATTCCCAATGTAAGTAAATATACTCCCACAACTTTATACGGCAAGAAAATGATGATCTGAATGCACGGTTTTAGCTCTGGTAAGTGGTATTTATCCATAATTCAATTGTTACTGCTGCAACTGAATTCTAAGCTTGTGTTTACATGTTTGGTGTGCTATTGTGAGATGGCATAGAATCATAGAATGCAGCCCATTGAGTCCACACCGATCCTACGAAGAAAATCCCACCGAGGCCCAGTGCCCTGCCCTATCCCTGTAACCCACCTAGTCTGCACATACCTGGACATTTTGGGCAATTTCCCATGGCCAATCCACCTAGCCTGCACATCATTGGACTGTGGGAGGAAATCGGAGCACCCGGAGGAAACCCACGCAGACACGGGAAGAATGTGCAAACTCCATGCAGACAGTCGCCCGAGGGTAGAATGGAACTTGGGTCCCTGGCGCTGTGAGGCAGCAGTGCTAACCACTGTTATTTAACTCATTTGGTTAGCTATTGAGAGGTCAGTGCAGAATAGAGTCATAGTCGTACAGCACTGAAACAGACCCTTCGGTCCGACCAGTCCATGCCGAACATAATCCCAAACTAAACTAGTCCCACCTGCCTCATATCCCTCCAAACCATTTCTATTCATGTACTTATCCAAATATCTTTTCAACATTGTAACTGTACCCACATCCACCACTTTCTCAGGAAGTTCATTCCACACACAACTACCCTCTGTGTAAAATATTTGCCCCTCGTGTCATCTTTAAATCTGTCTCCTCTCACCTTAAAAATGTGCCCCTCAGTCTTGAAATCCCCCATTCTAGGGAAAAAGACAGCTACCATATACTGTATCCATATCTGTCATGATTTTACAAACTTCTATGAGGTCACCTCTCAACCTCCTGTGCTCCAGTGAAAAATGTCCCAGCCTTTCTTTATTAGTTAACCTTCCATAACCAGCATCAGGGGGCAATGGCCCATTGATATTACTGCTGGACTGTTAACCCAGAGACCCGGGTTCGAATCCTGCCACGGCAGATGGTGGAATTTGAATTCAATACATATCTGGAATTAAGGGTCTAATGATGACCATGAATCCATTGCAGATTGTTGGAAAAACCCATCTAGTTTACTAATGTCCTTTAGAGAAAGAAACTGCTATCCTTACCTGGTCTGGCCTACATGTGACTCCAGACCCACAGCAACATGGTTGACTCATAACTGCCTCTGGGCAATTAGGGATGGGCAATAAATGTTGGCGTAGCCAGCGACGCCCTCATCCCGTGAATGAATGAAAAAAAATCTCGTAAATCTCTTCTGAACCTCTCCAACTTAATAATAACCTTCCTCTAACTGGGCCACCAGAACTGGACACAGTACTCCAGAAGAGGCCTCACCAAAGTGCTGTACAACCTCAATATGACATCCCGACTCCTACACTCAGGGGACTGAGCAGTGAAGGCAAGCATGCCAAATGCCTTTTTTAACCACCCCACCTAGAACCGACAGCTCAATCCCTGTATTGGCTGTGATATTTGATGGAGACTGCCTCCTCACCTGAGTGCGAGAGCAGCCATTGGACTTGGCTGCCACTGAGTAAAGAAGTTTCAGGTGAAATCACTTGTGCAGCGAATAGGTTTGTGTTAACGTTTGAGCAAATAATTCAAAAAGCGCATATTCCTCCATTCTATGATTCTATGATGCATGTCTTGAGCATTGTAGCATAGAGTAGAGAATGTCAGGCTACTACCAGGGCTACAGAGATAGGGCTGGAGAGTGGGGCTAGCTGGGGTAGCTCTTTTTGGGAGCTAGTACAGACATGATGGGTTGAATAGTCTCCTTCTATGCCGATTCCATATAGTCCATCTGGGAATACTGCAGGAATAAAAGATTCTTCTCTCTTTGCCTGACGACTTGCTGCTGTTTGCACTGAATTTGAAAAATAGAAAATTCGGAAGGGAATCAGTGATACAATTGAAACAGTCTGTCTGCCAGCCTTGCCTTTTTGTTGACTGCCCTCCTTAGCCTGGGGCAAACTTGTTGCCGCCAGCACTCAGTTGCGTAGGACAGGGTAACCATGGCAGTGCTACAGATTTAGCCATGCGTGCCAATAAGAGTTTCCAAAGTCTTAGCTAACAGCCTTGATTAGAGGTTGTAACAGGATTATGACTGCCACATCATCACCTCAGCATGCCATGTGGACGGTTTTGAAACCCTGTGGAGTTTCATATCCAGAATATGGGCTTTATCTGTTTTAGTTTCCAAAGTATTAGTCTTTATGCCTACTGGACCATTTTCATCAAGCTTAAAACTCTGAGTGCTGATGAGCAGTACCTTACTGATAGGGATTCCTAGGCTTGAAAGCAAAATAATAACTCCTTCCCATTCTCTAATAATGACCTTCTGTACTGTTTCTGCTCCAGTGATCTGCTCCACTCCCTACATCCAGCTGTGTTTTGCTGTGAAAGATTTGTGTAAAATTACTCAATTACCACTTTTGAGGCCAGGATTCTGAGTGACTACTTGCCAATGTAATGCAGTATGTGATGGAGTTTGTTAAATACAGTAATCCCAAAGTTTAAATTTACCACCTACCCATTTAACGAGTTTTGTTTCACTTTGAGATGTGAATACAGAAAAACCAACGTTAGCCCTGCAGGGCATGGAGGAGAAAGTCTCTCAGACAGCAGTGATTATTCTCTTGATGCGTGTTGTTTTTATTTTTGCAGTACGGGCTGCATCCTGGGAGTGGGGCTGGTTCTGTCCCTGATGAGCCAAAGCAGCCAAACAGAGAGCCGTGTGCATGTGTCTGTCTCTCTTAGTGAACTCTGTCGCAGCTTGGATGAAAGTACGTTTCAGAGCAGGGTACACCAAGAGGTAGGACTGGTTCAGAATTAAGCATCTTCGTGTATGGAATAGAGAGTTGCTTGAACCTTCATAGAAAAATGTACATTTTACCATGATATAACGGACCAGAATCAGATAAATCTCTACAGTGTGGAAGCAGGCCATTCAGCCCATTGAGTCTCACTGACGCTCCAAAGAGCATCTCACCCATAACCAACCCCCTACCCTATCCCTGTAACCCTGCGTCTCCTATGGCTAATCCAACTAGTCTGTATATCCATGGACACTATGGGCAAATTAGCATTGCCAGTCCACCTAAGCTGTACATCTTTGGACTGTGGGAGGAAATTGGAGCACCTGGAGGAAACTGGCGCAGAAACAGAGAACATGTGCAAACTCCATCGAGATTAGTTGCCCGAGGGTGGAATTGAACCGGAGCCCCTGACGCTGTGAGGCAGGAGTGCTAACCACTGAGCCACAGTGCTGCTAATGAGCCATAACATGCCCACAATCCTGATCTGGCCCTGGATAGAAGGGATTTTCCATCTTTTTTTTTTACCAGAAACCAATTTTCCCCTTTGCCATCAAGAAGGTATATCGGGGAGGTAAACTTTATAATTCTGTGCTTTTCTAAGTCTGCAGCAGAGTTCTTGAAGGCTGAGAGTGACGTGTATTCAGCCAGGAATTGGTGTGTGCTCAGTGGAGGCTCTAATAAGGCCAAAGGTTGTGAACCCTGCATCGGGTTTTTAATTTCTACCCTTGTCACCAAAGATTTTTCTCACATTTTCTTCAACTTCAAGGTGGCTTTGAGGGTAGTCAATTAGTCTGCAGCTGATGGCTGGATTTTGGGCATTCAAGTAGCTAGGAAAACAATGGATGGGGGTTGGGAGGAGCTTGCTGTCTTCCAATGGGTTTTCAACGTGCCCAGGCAGATCTCCAGAGTTGGAAAGATTATTTTGAATTTCCAAGACAAGAACTCATATTTACCAATTTGTTTTTTGACTTGTCTTGATTTCCACAAATAAGAGGTGTGGCCATGGGTACCTGCATGGGCCCCAGTTATGTCTGTTTCATAATGGGGAATGTAGAACATTCCTTGTTCCAGTCCTACTCTGACCCCCGCCCACAACCCTTTCACTGGTACATCAGTGATGTTATCAATGCTGCTTCCTGCTCTCACCCGAAATTTGAACAATTAATCAATTTTGCTTCCAGTTTTCGTGCTTCTCTCACATTCACCTGGTTGCACGTCCAAAGATGTGCAGGTTAGGTGGATTGGCCATGCTAAATTGCCCATAATGTCCAGGGATGTGCAGGGTAGGTGGGTTAGCCATGGCAAATGCGGGGTTACACGGATAGGATAGAGGGTTGGTTATGTGTGAGATGCTGTTTGGAGGGTCAGTGACTCAATGGGCTGAATGGCCTCTTTCTGCACTGTAGGGATTCTATGATTCTATGATACTATGGTTCATTTTGACTTTTCCCATCCCATCCCTTCCTTGACTTCTCTGTTTCTCTTTCTGGCCCCCACAGTTGCCATGACTATACATCCTCACATACCATTTCCTGGAAATATTTCTGTCCATTTTCCCAATTTCACTGTCCCCATTGCATCTGTTGCAGCAATACCTCTTTCCACAGGGATGCTTCCAATTTGTCTTCCATTTATCCTCAATCATTTTGTTCTTGTGAGAATATTTCTATTGCTGCAGTGCTCCACTGAAAACTAACCCAAGCTGAAAGAAAGGCAGTTCATTTTCCACTTAGGCACTTGAACAGCCTTACAGGACTGAATATTGAGTTTAACAACTTCAGACCATGGATATGCCTCCATTTTGATAACACCACCTTCCTCCACCCTTATATCGTGTTTGCATGGGTTTGTTCTCAACAGAGATAGTTTCTACTTTTCACACCTACTATTAACACCTATTCTGTCCCTCCACTCCCTTTGTCCTTTGTTGTGGGCACCCTCACCATCTGTTCCGCTTGCTTCTGTTTCTCCTTTGTCAATCAGATCAAAACTATCATTGTCCGACGCTTTTCAGTTCCGAAGAAATTATTATCGAAGTCGAAATGTTAACTCTTTGTCTTTCCACCCAATTTCCTGGTCACAGTAATTACGGGGAAATCAGGGGATAGAGGCATTTTCTCAATTAATTTAAGCTAAAAAAAAAATAGCTGGCCTTGCAGTTCCTTGGGCTGTACATTATTTATGAATTTTAATTGTCATTTTCAATTGTCTGTGTGCTGTAAGACAATTAATTGTGAAAGGAAGTTCATGAACGTCATCTCTTTCAGGTATTGGCTTATTCAGTGGCATGTGTGAGTGTTTCTGCTTTCAGTGCTGGGATCATACAAGCTAATGAGGCTGAAGAGATCATGAACAAGTTGCAGAGTCTGACAGAACAGAGCCAACAGGTCAGTGATCAGTCTGCGTTCAAATGCTGCCAGTTAAGAAATGCAATTTAAAAGAGCAGTTGTCAAACCTTTCATAACTGGGCTCAGTTAGTCTCCTGTTGTAACTCCAGTCAGAGGTCAGATGATTCCAACCCCCAATTGAATTTTAGGGCCAGTGTCTTCAGAAGAGGAGGGGAGAAAAGCAGATAAAACTGAAAATGTAACTGTCATGTATTTTATCTCTGATGCTTGTAGCTACCTAGCCCATAGCATAAGAATGTAAAAACTAGGAGCAGGAGTAGGCCATTCAGCCCCTCGAGCCTGTTCCATCATTTCATTCGATCATTACTGGTCTCACCAGTGCCTCAACCCCAGTTTGTCCAATCTCTCTTGAAAGCTAAAACTCCCCAGTCCAGGCAGCATCCTGGTAAATCTTCTTTAAATCCTATTCACTGCAATCACAACCCTCCTAATAATGTGGCTTCCAGAGCTGCACACATTACTATCACTGTTTGGCCGAGCAAACTTTTTATACAGTTTCAGTATAACATCTCTGCTTTTAAACTCTCTGCCTCGACTAATAAAGGCAAGAATCCTGTAGCCTTCTTAACCACTTTATCCACCTGATACCTTAAGGGACCAGTGTACATGCACGTCAAGGTCCCTCTGATCCTTGCTTCCCAGGGTCCTACTGTTCATCATGTATTCCCTTGCCTTGTTCACCCTGCCCAAGTGCATCACTTCAGATTTGAACAGATAGGCTGGACGGGGCAAGGATTGTTCACAGTAACTCCAGTCCCACAGCAATGTGGTTGACTCTTAACTACCCTTTGGGCAATAAATACTGTCCTAGCCAATGATACCCAGTTTCCCATGAGTGAATAAAAGAATTTACTCCTTTAAGTGATGTGAAGTTCTCACGACTGTGGGAGCCAACTAATACTGCTTCACATCTCCAATCAACTGATCGCACAAATTGGGATCGGGAGCAAAGAGCCACCATTGATAGCTTGAACCAAACGTTCATGTTGTTCTCTGAGTCTTCCCTTCATTGCTACATTAGCACAATGACCAAAAAACATCATGAAATGAGGCTTAATGTGAACTGTTAAATTGTTTTCTTTCACAGCAAGTAAGTATGCAGAGCAGCAATTGTATTTCTTTAGCTCAGTCAGTGCAGATATACGTTTGATCAAAATAATGGATGTGCCAGGCAGCCCCACATTTGTGTATCACCTTAACTGACTTAGACATGACACCTTCTAGCCACTCCTCCAGCATTTTTGAGCCTGTTTAAAAATTGTGGGGCAGTGGTAATGTCCCTAACTTTGAGCCAGGTGGCCCGGGTTCAGGTCCCACCTGCTCCGGAGGTCAGTCACAGCATTTCGGGATCTAGAATCCCTACAGTGTGGGAAGAAGCCATTCAGTCGACTGAGTCTGTCTTACATTGCTGAAAGTAAGACCTGTTACAACACCAGAATTTCTTCTACTAGTGATAGTTTCAGTGCAAATCCTAGGATCTGTACAGTGCAGAGAGATGCCATTCAGCCCATTGAGTCTACACCAACTCTTTGAAGAGCAGGACCTACAGGCCAGAAGCTAGGAATACTGCGGCGCGTAACTCACCTCCTGACTCCTCAAAGCCTGTCCACCACCTACAAGACACAAGTCCGGAGTGTGATGGAATACTCCCCACTTGCCTGGATGAGTGCAGCCCCGGCAAAACTCAGGAAGCTTGACACCATCCAGGACAAAGCAGCCCGCTTGATTGGCACTACATCCACAAGCATCCACTCCCTCCACCACCGACGCTCAGTAGCAGCAGTGTGTACCATCTACACGATGCACTGCAGAAATTCACCAAAGATCCTCAGACAGCACCTTCCAAACCCACAACCACCTCCATTTCGAAAGACAAGAGCAGCAGGTATATGGGAACAGCAGGTATATGGGAACACCACCACTTCCAAGTTCCCCTCCAAGTCACTCACCATCCTGACTGGGAAATATATCACCGTTCCTTCACTGTCGCTGGGTCAAAACCCTGGAATTCCCTCCCTAATGGCATTGTGGGTCAACCCACAGCAGGAGGACTGCAGCGGTTCAAGAAGGCAGCTCACCACCACCTTCCCAAGGGCAACTAGGGATGGCAAGAAATGCTGGCCAGCCAGCGATGCCCACATCCCACAAATAATAATAAATAATGAATAATAATCCCACGAATAACAAAAAAACGAGCATTCCACCAAAGCCACTCCCCACCCTGTCGCCATAGCCCTGCATTTCCCATGGCTAACCCATCAAGCCTGTATATCCTTGGACACTATGGGCAATTTAGCATGACCAATCCACCTATCCTGCACATCTTTAGACTGTGGGAGGAAACCCAGAGTACCCAGAGGAACCCATACAGACACAGGGAGAACGTGCAAACTCCGCACGGATAATAACCCAAGGCAGGAATTGAACCTAGGTCCCTGGCACTGTGAGGCAGCAGTGCTAGCCGCTGAGCCACATTGCTGAGCAGGTTGATTTGAAAGTGGGTAAAACTTGTACATCCCTAAGCCTGAGTTGCTGATTTTTGATGCTTTGTTTGCCACATTTTTCTCTTCAGAAGAAACGGGAGCTTTGTTTCTGAACCCTTCCCTTGGTCAAGGAGTTCATCAGAGGGGCTGCTAGTCAAAGTACATTATGTCTTCTTGTAAATTAGCTTCCAAAGTTCAATTGGAAGAATGTCCCGTCAGCCTGAGATATGAATGTTTGTTGTTAGTTCCTGGCATGAAACTATTCTTCCATTGACTGATTGTTCTGGTTCAGAATAGCTTTGTCTATCTAAAAATTGTATTCTGCAAAATCTGCATGTAACCTGTGGGCTTTCTTCTTTTAAACCCAGCACTTAAGGCAACTATTTTTTTATTTCTTCCAAATGCTTTTAGAGGGAAAACTGGTCAAAGGAATCTGGAAGCTTGACAGGCATTGCAGAATTCAATTCAAGTCTTGTCTATTCTCACAGAAATCAAATCTGTTAATTTATGAAGTGGCATAAAATTGATGTGTCTTAAAGTTCATCTGTCAACAGGTTTCTCCATACAGCTAATCCAGCTTTTGCTTTTGATTCAGAATCATGATTGTAAGACTTGAACTTCCGGTCTAGGTTCACACTCTGTGCCCTTTGCTTCCTTGATGGTGATGCCGTGTTTTGCAGTGAAATGCTAAACATGTTTGGGTCAGGTCAGATGTTGGGGAAAAGGCAGATGTCCTTTCCAACGTTTGGGTCCAAAGCAATCGTATCAAAAATTAATGAGTTCACCTCTTCTCCTGAGATTTGCTATGCTGAGTTAACTGCTACAATATTAATAAAGTAATCCATAATTATGAAAATTTGAGAAATGCAGAGGATTATTTGAACAGTATAAAAATGAAAGCTCTTTCTTTTCTTCATGTTGCACTGTACAAGACATTGGGTAAGGCCAGATTTGGAGGACTGCCTACAATTCTGGTTGCCCTGCTATAGGAACGATGTTTCTAAACTAGAAAAGATGCAGAAAAGGTTTACAATGCCGGGAGTGGAGGTTTGGGTTATAAGGAGATCTGGATCGGCTGGGACAGTTTTTCCCCTGGAGCATAGGAGGCTGAGGGGGGCCTTATAGAGGTTTATAAGATCATGAGAGGCGTAGATAAGGTGAACAACCTTTTCCCCAGGGTAGGGGAGTCCAAAACTGAAGGGCATAGATTGAAGGTGCAGGGGGAAAGATTTAAAAGGGACTCGAGGGGCAACTTATTCACACAGTGTGTATAAGAAATGAGCTGCCAGAGGAAGTGGTAGAGGTAAATACAGTTACAAAATGTAAAAGACATTTGGGCAGGTACATGAATAGGAAAGATTTAGAGGGATATGGGGCAAATGGGACTGGTTCAGTTTAGGAAACCTGGTCAGCATGGACTAGTTGGATTGTAGGGTCTGTTTCCATGCTGTAATTCTGTATGACTGTAAGCTTTGACTTCCCTTTGGTATCCAGCTAAGTGACGACTTTCCATGGACAGTCCTAGGCAATCACACTGAATGCTGCTATTACTATCCACCAGAAGCCATAATAATCAGGAGAAAGAACACTGACCTCCCTCCCCCTGTACCCTAGCTGAATGATATTGTCAATTACGACACCATCATTCCCATCCTTGCCATGATTACTTCTTGCAACACAGGATGGGATTTCCCCGGCCTTTATAGCTTAGCTGTACAACAGGGCATCATTAAGACCCTCAATAATTTGAACTATTATCAGATGCTGTTTGTTGGCCTGGTAAAATGATTGCAGAAACACATTTAAATTCATTAAGTTTTAATTTTCTGGAGTTGTGATTTTGGGCTGAAATGGGTAAAGGACAGTTTATTGAAAAAAGACATGTTTGTGGACAGACTTTCTTCTAGTCAATTTATTTGACACTTATTGTAAGTGCTGTTTCACTGCTATTTATTCAGGCTGTGGGGGGAGTTAAAATCGACAGGCTGGAGCTGGGAGTGTTTTGGGGGTTGCGGACGTGTATGAAGAGAGTTTGCTGACTGGTCTATGGACTGATGACCATTGTCCGTGACAAAGGCCTTTTGCTTGCCAACTATGTGATTGGCTCCAGGAAGCTGAGCAGCTTGTGGGAGTGAAGCATTGGTCAGAAGCCATTTGATCTCCAGAAAGGAGGGAACTGATTTTTTCTCTGCAGTTTAAACAAAAACCAGGCTTAGCCTGAAGAAAGCTGGTTTATTTCCCAGTTGGTGTAACTTGTGGCTTTTAACAACCGGTCAGAGACTTTATCAAGAATCACAGAAGTGTAAGGTGCACAAAGAGGCCATTCAGCCTGTCATGCTGTCACTGGCTCGTTAAATAAGTGTCTTTACTTATTGCGGCCTGTCACCCAACTTTGCACAATTGTATGTCTTTGAGTTTGATTTTAGAAGTGTGAGCCAGTCATTCTTGTAAACGAGTGAAAGAAGGAAGACTGGGGAGCAGCAAGCCCTGACAAGGCAAAAGGAACCCTGGGAGCAACGAACTTCCTTCCCCGTCTTGCTCTCACCAATGACATCCTTCCTTGTTTGTGCGTCTGTCTATATGTGTAATTGGGGTTTATAAAGGGGATTCCAGTTTTACCTGTTTCGATAGTTCATTATTGTTTAGCTGCAGCTGGAATCTGTTTATTTGTAATAAATAGCAGTTCTCGTTAAGTGCACAGACCTGATCTACGCTTTCTGTTTACTTGGGGCTGAAAGACAGGTAAACTGGGGAATTTTGCAAACTTCTGTGACAAATCCAGGGATCATGTTCTGAGAAAGGGTCACCGGACCCAAAATAGCAACTCTACTTTCTCTCCACAAATGCTGCACTGACCTGCTGAGTTTTTCCAGTAGTTTCTGTTTTTGTTTCTCGTTTCCAGCATCTGAAGTTCTTTGGGGTCTTTTTTTGGTCCAGGAAAAGCCGGGCTTGTTTGCCAGCACCCTACCCCAGTGGAATAACACTGAAGACATGAGGACCGGAGTAAAAATTAAATAATACAAAGAACTGTGGGTGCTGTAAATCTGAAGCATAAACATAAATTGCTGGAGAAACTCAGCAGGTGTTGCGAGAGAAACAGCGTTCATGTTTTGAGTTCCCTTCTTCAGAAAGTAAAAGTTAAGTTTGGGTTATCTGCTCTTGTCTGATAAATCCTGTTCACGGTTTACTTGTTGATGTTGTAAAACTAGATAAGATCATTTTCAGTTTTCTTCCAGAAGTTATTTCCCACAAAAGAAAAAGATTCAACTTGTTGTGGCAGTGAATATATTTAACACTGAACTGTTATCAATACCTGAAGATGTGCAGGCCAGACAGTGCAAACAATATGTTGTGTAGATTGACATTGTAGCAATAATCACTATCATCCACTTGGCTTGGTCAGATGACTTTGAGCGGTGAATAGTGATACAACTCTGATTCTTAATGCTTTTCATACAGTAAATAAAATAAAGAGCTTTCTAAATATATTGGGACGTGGAACTAACTTTACCAGACTAATCCAAATTCAAGCCTCACCAATATTCGAAAAATGCTTGCGATTCTGTCCTTCAAATACAAAATTTGCCAAGATTTAAATTTCCGTTGGCTGGTTTACGAACTAGACTGACACCAACAGCATGGGTTCAATTCTCACACTAGTTGAGGTTACCATGAAGGTTCCATCATCCCAACCCCTCTCCTCACCTGAGGCATGGTGACCATCACCATTTGTCTCTGTCATGGGAGAACAGCGCTATGGTCCAGCAGGACTAAGATACCTTTGCCTTTTTCCTTTTCAGTATGCATTAAAATTGCTACATTGAAGTTTGAATCGTCTTTGTTGATGTATGTTTATTATATGTATGTTCAGTTAACCAGTAGCAATGTCAAATCAGCAAGGTGGATTACTCCCAAGCTTATGGAAGTGTAGGAATCAAACGCAGAACAGAAGATAATGGTACTGAAAGCTTGTGGTTCTGCAGACTTATGAAATCTTTCTCATATTTCCTTATCTGGGCCAAGTCATGAACAAGTCATGTGCACTGGTGCTTGGTTGTGCTACTTTGAAAATTAATTTTCTAAATTGTCTTTAAATCTCAGACTGCAGGTTTTGCTATGGCTCTGGGAAACATAGTTCATGGCTTGGCTGTCTGTGGACATGGTAAGGCCGAAGACCTCAGTAACCGGCTACTTCCTGCTTGGCTCAAGATACTTCTAGCTGAGGTGGGTTGATGTGGATAATATTGATCTGCAGTTGAGTGATTTGATGCTAGTTTTATCTCCATTATCAAATTTCCAATATTTTCCAGATCAAAAGAAATTGAACAATAGCCAACAGTTGGGAGGATAGTATTATAGATGCAATTATGTATGTTAGTTGGAAGAGTGTGGAGAGATGATGTGAAGTCAATGGCACGATTTTAAAGGAGATGCAGGAACAACAATATCTGAGGAGTACTCAGGAACAGGAGTAGGCCATTGAGCGCTTCAAGTCTGCACTGCCATTCAATTTGATCATGGCCAAACATACAACTCCTGTTCTCACTTTTCCCTCTAGCCTTTGATCCCTTCAGCCCCAATAACTCTTTCTTACTCCTTTTTGAGAACATTCAGTGTTGTGTCCTCAGCCACTTTTCTGCGATAGTAAATTCCACAGGTTCATCACTCTCTGCTTGAAGAAATTTCTCCTTATCTCAGTCCTATATGGACTGTTTCTGGACCCTCCAGTCACCAGGAAAATCTTTCCTGTGTTTATTCTGTCTAGTCCTATTAGAATTTTATAGCTTTCTATGTGATTTCCCCCTCATTCTTCTCAATTCCAGTGAATATAGTCCTAAGCAATCCAGTCTCTCTTCATACGTCAGTTTTACCATCCCAGGAATCAATCTGGTAAATCCTGGTTGCACTCCATCAACAGCTAGAACATCCTTTCTCAGACAAGGAAACCAAAACTGCACACAATGCTCCAGATGTGGCCTCATCAAGGCCCTGTACAGTTGTAACAGTCACCCTTGCTCTTGTACTTGAACCCTCTTGTTGTGAAAGCCAACATACCATTTGCTTTCTTCACCACTGGCCTTACCTTTAATGCTTACTCTCAGCAACTGGCGTACGAGGACACCCAGGTCTCATTGCACCTCCTTCTTTACCATTCTATTGCCATTCACATAATCTGCCTTCGTATTTTTGCTACCAAAGTGGAAAACTTCACATTTATTCACTTGATGCTTCGTTTGCCATGCATTTGCCCTGAAAACACAACTTGTCCAAATCACACTGAAGTATCTCTGTAACCTCCTCACAGCTCACCCTCCCTCCCGGCTTTGGGTCATCTGCAAACTTGAAGATATTGCATTTAGTTTCCTAATCTAAATCATTAATGTATATTGTGAATAGCTGGGGTCCAAGCACTGATCCCTGCTGTACCCCACTAGTCACTGGCTGCAACTTAGAAAAAGACCTGCTTACTCCTCATCTTTATTTCCTGTGTGCCAACCAGCTCTCTACTCATGACTGTACTGTACCCAATCCCATGCACTTCAGTTTTACGCACTAATCTCTTACGCGGGTCCTTATTGAAAGTCTTCTGAAAGTTCAAGTGTGTGACATCTCCTGGCTCCCGCGTATCAACTCTATTAGTTAGACAAATCTTTGGTAGCAAACAATGTTGAGAAAGTTGTTTTATAAATAATTTCAGGATCCTTAGCCTTATAAACAAAAGCATTCAGTGCACAAAAGCAAAGGAAGTTCTGCTAAACCTTTGTAAAACATGAGTTGGGCCCCAGCTGGTGTTTAGTAAGTGCGAATGGGAAAATTGTTGGGAATGCAAGAGTCTTGTGGTGCATGTTTGGCAGTTGGGAAAGAGGGGTTTGAATATTGGAAGGAATAATTTAGTCAATGGAAAAGGATTGTACAGTGAAGAAATCAGCTAATCTGAGCATTTATCTTCATCTGCCATATTAAGTGTAACATTTTAAAAAGTGAGAAACTGCCTATTAATTGATTAAAACACCCAACTTTCCTTTAGTGTATTTGCTGGCTATATTTCAGTTCCTCCTACTGGGCTGAGTTTCAATAAAACTGCAAACATTTTCGTAAACCTTTAGTGTGCAATCAGGATTGTAGGGCATGTACACAAAAGTTTTGAAGAAAGCATGTTTTGGCACAGTATATGTTGTCTTTTTATTGCCAGGATCTTCCATGGCATTGCTCAAGATGTGCTGGTTTATTTCTCATAATGTTCAAAATATTATCAGAGCTACTGATGACAATTGAATAAAGGATTTTAATTAGCGTATTCTACTGACTTACTATTAGTTTATGTAATTTTATCTCTTCCAATGATCTAGAAATAACTGCTGTTAAAAACTAGAGCATATCTGATCTAAAATGATTTGCTGACCTCTCTTAGACAAACTCTGTCTTTAAATGCAACACAGATGCTTTCTTTTTGTATAAGTGCTTCCATAGAGAGTGTTTGACAGAGCACATTATCTGATGTTGTTAATGTAGTGATAACATGATAACTTGTACAAGTTAAAGCCTATAATGCCCAATTTAAGTACAGTACTTACAGATGTCCTACCCATTATGTTTGGAAGCCAGTTATTTTTCTAGACTGATAACTTTGTTGCGCTGTATGCCTCTATGAGAACTATCAAGACATTTTAGCTTATCCTTCTCATTTCCTTATGTCTCTCAAAGGGTTGCCCCACAATGCATCGATTAGCTGCAGTAAATGGTCTTGTTGCTTTGGTGGGATCTGAAAGTTCCCTGATACAGGTATGCTTTATCTGAAATTGTTTACTAGTGCAAAAATTGTTTGAAACTGACAATTCAGAAGCCTAGAGAAATAATTAAATAAAACCGTTCTACTAGTTTATCGAAAGTAAATACAGAGTATTTATTTATTGATGATGTGGCGTGAAATCATGTTTCCAATAAACTTTTAGTTGTGTTTGAGGGATCTTTAAAGTGTACTAAAGAGCAACCTTCATATGGAGTTTGGTCAGATCACGAGAGGGTGTATACAGAAATTTAACATTGAAACCATTTCACAAATGGTTTACCTCCTTCACATTTGCCATCTTATTTTTAATTCAGTGACTTTATGTTAGTGCTAGTGGAGGAGAAATTTGAACAGTTTGGATACAGCACTTGATAGGTGTAAACACAGGAATGTGTGATGGATATAGCAGTCTCACATTTGAAGAATGGCTAGCATTCATATAAACTCTTTCCTTCCTTATTATTGTAGAATTAATTTAATGTCAGCTGACTGATTCAATTTTCATCAATGTAGATTCGTTATATTTTAATAAATATGGATTTAGAGTGTCAGGAACACTTTCAGACAGAAATATCATGGAAAAAGAAAGAGCAGGTCAGATTGATTTGTGGCAGATTTTGTAAAGCTGCATCTTCAGTACAAAAGAATGTTTATTGAAATGTGGTGCAGTCACTTAAAGGTCCATATTTTTTACAGTACCCATTTTGACTGGCATGATCTGTTTGTACAGGGTCAGATTTTAGTGGCTGGTTCATTGATTTTTGGATTTGAACACAGTAAGCAAAAATACCTTTTTGAACATAAAGCTACATGTGAAATTTTGTTGAAAATTAGCAGATCTAGTTTGTGAAATGCAACAGAATGCAAAGAGCTGATATTCATTTAACAACCTGTTGAAAATCTCGAACAAAAACAGAAGTTGCTGGAAAAGCTCAGCAGGTCTGGCAGCATCTGTGAAGAAAAAAATCAGAGTTAACGTTTCAGTTCTGAGGAAGGGTCACCAGATCTGAAACGTTAACTCTGATTTTTTTTTTCTTCACTGATACTGCCAGGCCTGCTGAGCTTTTCCAGCAACTTCTGTTTTTGTTCCTGTTTTACAGCATCCGCAGTTCTTTCGGTTTTTCTTTTAAAAATCTCAATTGTTCGACTGAATTGAACACCATCTAACCATCTGCTCTTGACTTTGTGTAGTTGAAATCAGAATCAATCCAGTCATCCCAATTTCAATCGAAGATGAATGAGGTTATAAGAGCAATGACTCAGGTAAGTTTCAAATGCCTGCTAATGTCTAAAGTCAATATCAAACAGTCTGACGAGTAAGTTATCCCTGAGTCAGAGTTAATGCTTATCTTTTAATTCCCTTTCATCACTCTCAAGCTGCACTGGGCAGATTTGTTATGGTACTATTTCTCTGTGAACGTAATACTTCACGAGAGGTTGTGTCACTGTAGTAACTTACTGTTCGGTGTACTAGCAAGCTAAATTTATTTCTTCTGCTGATACTCAAGTATAACATGCTGGGTCTTGGAGCAGTTTCTTGCTAATGCATTAAGTTTTGCATTGCTTTGTTAATACTGATTAACAATATGAATCTACTGTTGAGGCTGGGTTACAAGGAAAGCTCACACCCAGCAATACGAATGTCTCGTTAACCATTTCGCCTTTCAAATATTGCTGTGTGCAGAATCTTATTTAACCCTTGCTAAATTTACTCTGTTCTAAAGCCAACACACTGTAACCAGGATGATTTTGTTCTTGATTATCCATGGGAGTTTTCATAGAAAATAGGAGGTCAACAAGATGTGAAGCTACAAGCATGGTTTTATAGATGTATTTGGATTCCGTTGTTCTGTATTTTCTAGCGACTTCAGCTGATAACAGAACAGTTCACCTTTTAGTTGATTTTCTATCACAAAATTCTCCACTGACGTCTTTTAATTCTTTTTCCATTCATGGGCTATGGGCATCGTTGGCAAGCCCACAATTTGGCCCTAATTGCTCTTGATTTGCTAGACCATTTCAGAGAGCATTTTAGAGTCAAACACATGGTTCTTGAACCACATGTAAGCCAGACCAGGTAAGGACTGCATTCAAGGGCATTCATAAGCCAAAAATGGTCTTATGGTCGACATTACTAAGATTAGCTTTTAATTTCAGATTTACTAATTGAATTCAAATCCCACCACCTGCCATGGTGGGATTTGACCCGGTATCTCTAAAGCATCATAGAATCCCTACAGTACGGAAATTGAGTCTGCACCAAACTGCCAAAGAACATCCCACCCTATCCCCATAACTGCACATTTACCATGGGTAACCCACCTAGCCTGTACATGCTTGGACACTCCGGGACAATTTAGCATGGCCAGTCCACCTAACCTGCACATCTTTGGATTGTGGGAGGAAACTGGAGCACCCAGAGGAAACCCACGCAGACACAGGGAGAATGTGCAAACTCCACACAGACAGTCATCCGAGGCTGGAATTGAACCCAGGTCCCTGGCGCTGTGAGGCAGCAGTGCTAACCACTGAGCCTTTGTGCTGCCCATCAGTATGGGTCCTCTGGATTACCAGTGAAAAACATTACCACTACACTGCCACCTCCCTTTATAACATTCAGTGACTAATTTCAGTGATGTTACTGTTTTAAAAGCAATACACAGCCTTAACTTCTTAAACAAGGTTTTGAGAGTGAACTGGTGCCAACTGATGATGTGTTTAACATGGTACTGTTTACCAACAAGAAGCTCAATATATAGGAGTCGATAGATTGCTTTCCAAGTTGAAAGCCATGTGCAGTGTTGAGCTGAATAGGGATTGCTGTTCTTTAGTTGGCCAAGTGACTATAGACGTGACTGAGTGTACAGTGGATCCTGAGAAGATGATTTGAACTTATAGATAAATGGATTATTACTGAAGA
This sequence comes from Rhincodon typus, assembly GCF_021869965.1. Lineage (NCBI taxonomy): Eukaryota > Metazoa > Chordata > Chondrichthyes > Orectolobiformes > Rhincodontidae > Rhincodon > Rhincodon typus. Next base: position 787,583 of record NC_063334.1, on the reverse strand, counting down.
AGATTTTAGTGATGAGAGAGTGCAGTCAAAATTCAGAGTGAAATTAGTGAAGTAATTTGGTGAGATTATTCACCAGTTTCTTTTACCAGCTTAATATAAGTTCCACTTTATTGTACAAAATGGCAATTTAGTACTCAGTAGCACAAATTAATTTAGCAAGTAGTTGAATAATTTGTGCTTAGTTCCATTTGGGTTAATGTTGATATGCATTTAACATAGCAACATGGAAGACAGGAGCCTGAGGCCTCAAACCTTCTCTACAGTGATCATAGCTGATCATCAAGCTCAATATCTTAATCTTGTACCCTGCCACCAAAATAAGCAATCAAGCTTATTGTGTATATGATATGTCACGTTCTCAGATCTGATCTGAGAAATGGACGTTCTGAAATATGTCAACAAACAGTAAGACAATACAAAACTAAATCATATGCAGTGGAGGGAAGATCACCAATGTATTTATCAACCAACCATATATTTAACTTCTCTCAAAAATAAAATAAACATTTAAATTTGCAGAGTCCATTATGTTCAATTTTCTGTTACAGAAATTCAAATGAATTTGGTTTATATTTCAGCTGATAACATGAATTAGTTATCTATGTGGCAAATTTCAGTCTGAACTGGTGGTTTAATTGAGTCTAATCTGTTCCCGAGTAGAACAGTGAGAAATTTCTGTTACACAAGAACAGCAAAACTGCTTATATGTACCCAACAATGATGTTAGCATAATCCTGAATGTAAAAGATCAGGTTTTGACCTCTGGAAACTTGTGGTCATCTGTATGAAGAGCCCACTTCTTATTTTGTTAAAATCTAAACAAACAAATAAAGATAAGCTGAAAGGGATGAGAGTAGGCTCTGTATTGTGCAAAATGCCTTTGATATCAAATACTATCTTGCATCAACTTATTTGAATTGATATCCATTTCATCGAAGCTGTATGTATAACAGTTATTTAATGTGATCACTTTGGAGCATGGTATTGTTATGTTAGCATGGAGCTAATCTCTCAACACACCTCACATCCTTCTCTTTCATTCGTTAGGATGTTTGCAGATATGTAACTTGTGGTTCCTGAATGCTGTGCCTCTCTATAGCATTAGTAATGTTAGTAATGAATAAGTTGCAACTTTACCACTAAATGTGAAATACAGAGATGGAAGCTAAAGGAGGAGTAAAAAATGTATTTTCATTTGAACTCTGCAAAGGTATTGTTGAAAAACCTGCATACATTAAACCATTTTGGACATTACACTTCTTTTGTGTTGCTTGTTTATTTATCCGCCTGTTGTATTTTTGCTTTATCACAGACAATTAGTTTTTCTGGTGTGATTGGACTCCAGTCGAATGCTGCCTATGCTTTAGGACATCTACACCTGACCAACATGTCATCCAGTCAGAGTCGAACATCAGGTTAGTAATACGAGGAGAATTGCAGGAGTGCAGAGATCGTGGAGGGCCAGAGGAGATTGTAGACGTAAGGAGGCAGACACTTACCAAGGTGCTTCAAAGCGTAGTTGGGAATTATCTCCATCCCATCGTAAGATGAATTCTACAAATTTAGTTTCCTCTGTGGATGTGGTTCTTCAATATATAAAGCAACTTGTGTCTCCAGGATACAGTATGCGGTCAAAATCTTTGATGATCATTTGAGGTAGAAACACAAAACTTTGAGAGGGTTTTGTTGAGAGAAAACTTTTGGGAGTGTCCTTGAAGAAAGGTGCCTTATTTGGTTTAAGCCCATATCTAGCAGCTCCAGCAACATCTGGCAATAACCAGATGCTCAGAGGCGTGCGCGCACACACGTGAGACATTTATCATAAGCTGCACCTGAGCGTGTAGAAACAATACGGTGAACTCCGTGATAGATAACTGATTTCTGTCCGTTTACTTTGAGCCTTGTTTTTGAGATTAGTCATTGCTGCCATTTTACTTCATTTCTCCTCGGTGGTGGGCACCAGAGGGTGTTTTACAACAATAGAGAGTTGGACCGCACTAGGGTCAAGTCATTGGAGACAGAGCGTGTACCCTATGACCACAGCAGCCCTCTTGAAATAAACCTGTAAAATTATTTTTATTGTCATCTGCGAGGAGAGAAGGGTTTTTTTTTAACAGCTTGCCTGAAACAAGGCACCTCTGAGAGCTCCTGTAGTCGGCTACTAGACTTTTCTGTGGTCCCATTTAATTAGAATATGTTAGTTGCCTTAATGAACAATTAATGATACAAGGATTAATTATCAATCTTGTGTTAGCTCATTCTGATTTTGTAACACCTTACACTACTTTTGCCTTTGAGTGAGTGTGTTCCATGATTCTGCAAAGAGTGAACTCCTCACCTTGCTGTACCTTTTAGAGGGGATGTTGAAAAGTGACCAAGCAACAATGGAGTGAAAATGGAGAACAAATCATTCCATCTACACTTGTACATCCTTTAATGTCTCAATAGTGAGCACAATTGGCTAAGAACTGACATTAACAAATAATTAAGTTTATATTTATTTCTGAACTTGCTCAAGAACAGTGTTACAACATTGTGTTCATTCTTGTAGTCCCCAACAAATTGAACTACTAACCTCTATTGTCTTGCCAAAATGGGAAGGGGAAGGTGTGGAGAGGGGCTAAATTTGTTGAGTTAACCCTTATCACTGTAACTGATTCAACAATGTCTCCAATAAAGATCTGTGGATGAGCTCATGTTCCTGCTTTGCTGTTTAATTGGGAAATCCTGGAATGGAGTGCAGTATAGGAGATGGGTGTGCAGGATGAAAGCCAAGAATTTAATGAGAAGAGAGAAACTTGAAGACAACAATTCATCAGAATGTCTTTTAGCAGCTGAAAAGTCATATGAATATGAGAAATGCATGTCGAAGGGTTACTTTTCTTTAACTCTCAAATCTCAGCAACAATAGCAAAAAAAACTCTCAACTTCCATCCAGTCTTTTTGGTGCCTATTTTGACACCACCTGGATCTGGATCAGAAAGAAAGACTTGCAGGAATTTTGAACTGCGTTATTTCATTTCAAGCTGTCCGTGGCCCAATCTCCTAACTAATGTCAAATCAGTGAGATCTCTCGCTGGGAGACCTGATGTGATCATCCTGTGAAAACAAAAAAGAATAATGTGGATGTTATGTGTTTTCTTCATGGTGTGATACTCCCCTAAACAGTTTATAAAAGAGTTGTGGGCTTTATTCATCGAAAATAGTCACTTCTTGCCTCTCCTCTCCCTTCCACCGTTAACAACCACCCTGTGTCTCCACCTTCCCCAGCAAACTTAGCTTCTCCTTTGACTGTGACCCGCTGTAACAACATACACGCTGTGTATCTGCAGATGCCACATTTTTCAAGTGATTAAGCTACGAGGATGCTGAGACTACTTACCCCGTTGCCAGGAGACTGAATCGTACATTTTGCTAGAGTTTGGAAAGCAGATGATTGAAACTGAAGATGACAGCAGGGTTTTACTTGTCAGCTAGCATCGACTTTGAAATGTGTTTCCAATGTATCTTCTTTTATCCATGTATCTGCCATCTAATTACAACTGGGTTTTTTTTTAAGAAAAAGAAATCATACTGTCAGTTCTGCGTGGAGTCCTGTGTTGTGTCCAGCAGCTTTCTCAGTGGTTTTGATTTTTTTAATTGCTCAGCGCTTCAGATTGTTTGAATGGTGTTTCATGCTGTTTGAAATGTGAGAGTGATCCGCTGGCCAGTAACACAGGGAGGCCATTGTTTGTGGAATGAGCATATGTGACTCCTTACTTAATGAGATCAATGTTTTTTTTACAGTGCCTCCAGATTTTGGCTATTTGCCAGAAAGAAGTGTCATCAGATCTGCTACTGACTATGTTATTGAAGCAGGAAAGAAAGGTATGATATGGATACTGTTTTAAATGTATCTTAATTCCTTCCCTTTATTGAAGCAAAATGCTAATTAGGTTTCTCGTTGGTCAGCCTGAGTTCAGCTGATGCTCTTGGAACAGTTTAGAGTTAGCACAAAATTTGTTCTTTAATGTGGCATTTTCTAAGTATGGTTATTACATCCGTTTTTTTTATTGCATCCTGCTTTGCTAGAATTCTTATTGAATTACACCCAGTGCTTCACAATATGCAGCATAGTTGTAATGTTTTGTAGCAAATGGAAGTCTTGTTCGGTTGTGTCTGGTAGGCCACTTTGTTTAAACCTAAACCCATGTTCATGTGGTTGAGCGTGGTTCTACAGTTTTCCTGCTGGCATTGTATCTATGTGTCTGCCTGTAGATGGGCTTACTCAACTGCTGAAGATCACCTTGGTCCCTTTGCAAGGATGCAGTTCTGATTTACAGAGTGGGTGTTATATTCGGCTTGTTTTATTTATGTCAAAATTCTTGACCCAACATAGGGTCATGATGGGCACAGATCCTGTTCTCCTATTCAATTCCCCTATCTCGCAATCCCAAGATGTGGAGATGCCGGCGTTGGACTGGGGTGGACAAAGTCAGAAGTCCCATGATGCCAGGTGACCTGACGAAGGAGCAACGCTTTGAAAGTTGTGATTTCAAATAAACCTGTTGGACGATAACCTGGTGTTGTGTGACTTCTGACCTAGAAATCCCAAGACAAAGAAAATGAGAACACTTCAGGCAATGTTTTAACACTGCCAAAATGTATTTACTTATCCACTTAGGGCCTAATTGGCCATTGACTGGCTTTCTGAAATGGTATTGATGTTTTGCTAAAAATGGTTATGGTGGTGCATGTGATAGTGCGACTGAAGCCTAATTTAATTGTCTTCAGTTGAAAGTGCACTTGGAAGGTAAATATGACATTATCTTAAGAAGGTTCAACAGTTCACATCTCCCTTTCTTCTTGGAAAATCTTCCTTTTATCCTCCTGAACTCAGCAGTGCTGACAGCCTTACGTATTTTAATCTGAATGAACCATTGGCAATATCAAAATAATGCAAAACCAAAACCTTGCAATTATTGAAAATCTGAAAGAAAAGCAGAAAATGCTTGAGGCACTCATATATCCAGCTATTTCTGTGTAGTGAACAGATGAGGTCTTGTTTTTAAATAGGAATGCTTTGTCAGAATTAATAATGGGACTGGATTAACTGATGAATACATGAGAAATATATAACCACAGCCTCAGTGTCTTGTCCCCAGAACAAATCAACAAGCAGTTCATTTGTTTTTGATTGAGGCATCAAATAATCTGAATTATTTTGGGGAAAATGCTGTAGGCATCATTAGTGAACACTGTTAAAACTGCCCAGTATTCTTCTTGGGTTGCTGTGGATCCAGGGGGAACACTTGGAAGAGAGATTGCAAGTCATGGCCATAGTTCGGAGGAGAATTGAGACCGAACCCCCCGTATCAGGGGACTGAGCTAGGACAGCAGATCAATCTTTAAAGAAGACAGCGGAGGATGTGCAGAATTATCTTCGAGTTTGATGTTAAGCAGGATAAGATGGGTAAACCTGAAGCATTAGTTCAGAATTAAACAACATGCTCCAAATTATGCTCCAGCTATACAAAAGCCTGGTTCGGCCACATCTGGAGTATTGTGTCCAGTTCTGGTTGCCTCATTACAGGAAAGATGTGGAAGCATTGGAAAAGATGCAGAGAAGATTTACCAGGAAGTTGCCTGGAATGGAGGGAAGGTCTTACGAGGAAAGGTTGAGAGAGCTAGAGCTTTTCTCTTTAGAACGACAAAGGATGAGAGGTGACTTGATACAGATGTACAAAATGATCAGAGGTATAGATAGAGTGGACAGCCAGAGACTTTTTCCTAGGGTGGAGGTAGCTATTACGAGGGGGCATTGTTTTAAAGTGAGTGGAGGTAGATATAGGGGAGACGTCAGAGGTAGGTTCTTTACTCAGAGAGTGCTCGGGGCATGGGATGCATTGCCGGAGAGGGTAGTGCAGTCGGCCTCATTAGGGGCATTTAAGCGGCTATTAGATAGGCATATGGATGATAGTATAAGGTAGGGGTGGATGTTAGATAGACCTTAGGTTTAGGGTAAAAGTTTGGCACAACATCGTGGTCCGAAGGGCCTGTACTGTACTGTACTGTTCTATGTTAACACTGAGGAGAAAGAGGTACAGGGTCGAACCAATGTCAAGAAGAACTTATTCTCTCAAAGCACATTCACCAAGAGATACAAGATGGTGCATTTAAACCCTACCTTGGATTAAAAACAAAATCAAATCTACAGTATAGAGGATGTGCTGCATTGTTAGATGTTTGGGTTTGCTTGTCCTGGTGGTTCAGCTGCAGAGTCAGGCATTATTTGAAGATGAGCAGGGATAGTCCTGGCCAACATTCCTCCTCCTGAGATGAGGTCAATCAATTATTTATCTTGTTATGATTTGTAACGTATTGCTGTTTGTAAAAAGAAAAAACCTGCCACATTTACCCATCTGAGAACTCCTCCTCAAAGTGTGTAAAGTACATTTGAATGAGACAGAGTCAGAATTCACACCACACCAGGTTATGGTCCAACAGGGTTATTTGAAATCGCAAGCTTTCGTAGTGCTGCTCCTTCGTCAGGTGAAGTGCCTGCTTTTTATACTCCACCCCATGTTTTAAATCTTCACCTGATGAAGGAGCAGCACTCTGAAAGCTTGTGATTTCAAATAAATCTGTTCGACTGTAACCTGGTGTCGTGTGACTTCTGACTTTGCCCTCCCCAGTACAACACGAGCACCTCCACATCATGAATGAGACAGGACAGGGTGCTGTACCAAAATGCATGTTTGCCTCTTTGAACAGCATCTTAGAATGCACTTCCAAGTGGTATAGTGAAGGTGAAAAGCCCTTATTCCATACCCTATTGCAAAAGTGAAGTTGCTGTAGTCCCAGAGGACCGTATGTCTCCTATTAGAGGGAGATGACTGTTGGTGGTTTAACCTGAGGATTACCACACCTCTGGCAAGGAGCGAGGTTGATGGTGCAGTGGGACACGGTAGGTTTTTCTGAGTTGGATTGGCCGATTTGAGATTGCTTTCCTTTCATTTGTATGTTGCCCTCCAGGAGAGACGCCTCTTAATTGCAGCCTTTGGGGTATTAACTTACCGTTCCGAAGTGTGCTATCCATAAACAAATTTGTTGCATTACCCAAAGGAGAAGAAAAGCCTAGGGGAATGCAAGGTACTCCCAGCTCGAACTCATTTGCTAAATAAAGCCATGGGTATCTGCAGCCTACATCAGTTATTGTGCCTTTTCTCACTCCTCCCATGGAAACTCCTATTTCAGATTTGCTCACACTCTCACAGCTGCACTTCAGTTCAGTGTTCCTGGGCAGTTTGCCTGTTTCTCTGAACAGCCCCATTCACTGGAGCAGCTGGCATGCACTTCTTGAGCCGAGTGTGTTGGTCTACAACGGGACTGACTGTCACAGTTGCTCATTACACAGTTGAGCGAGATGATACGTCGCCACTGAAGACGGCATCAGGATTGTAGCAACAGTTCCTGCCAGGACCAGCATAGACCCAAAAGATTTTAAAAAACACATACCTGAAGTCAAACACAACAATACCTAGCTGTGGCATTTCCAGATCAGTTTGCATCTTGCCCAAAGCACTGACCTTTGGATTTCTCAATGGAAATTTTCCAGGGCAGATATATGTTCAACCCAAAATCTGTGTATTATGGTGTTTCTGTGGTAGTATGGGAACAGTTTCCGTTTAGATTGCTCCATTAGGCTTTTCTTAAATGACGCATGAGTGGTGTGTAAATCATTAACCCATAAACTGGGACAAACCTACATGTACGTTTCGACAAGATGTCCTCAGAGTGGTTTCAACCTTTTGTGTAAAGACTATTAAGCATCTGGTACTGAACTAAAGCATTAAGTTAAATGAGGAGTTCGGCTGTTTAGTTTTGGATATGTGGGAATGATTGTTAGAAACCTAATTGGAGGATGTCTGATGACCCAACCATGCTATGATAATAGTCTGAACCCTGAGATTAACATTGTCATGAAACTGTCACTTTTTTGTAGGCTTATTCAATAATTTGTCAATCTACATCTTTTGTACATTTTCCTGTATTTGGGATCTGTTTTGGTTCTGCTGGTGTCGAACACCCAAGGTACCCTGTGTGCTCTGTTTCACATTCACAGTGAACAATATAAGCCTTTGCAAGTACATTTGTAGTTTTACTACACACATTGAACCACTCTTATATTTCTTCTGCCAGTCTAAGCAGTTGCATAAATGAACTTGAAATGAACTCAAAATCAGTCCACCACAACAATCCACATTAACATACCATGCTACCGCTGCACTGCGTTTTTTTTACATCTGGTTTTCTTCTTTCATTTTCAGGTCCTGAGAGAATTCCTGCCCAGCTCGTGAAGGTTTTGTTGGGGCCTGTTGCTAGATGTGGGAGCAGTTACCAATATCCCCCTGTTAATTGGGCTTCCATACTTTCACCACTTATGAGACTGAATTTTGGTAAATTCTCAAAGGTGTAATGTTTGTTTATAATGCAGCGCATCGTAAGATCCATTGATTCATGAAGAGTTATTTTGTTCATTTCTTTTTTAAAGGGTATTTAATGACCGTGGCTGACTGAAAATTGCCTTAATCTTGTTAATTAGAGACATTTCAAAAGCTTTTTGCAGAAATGTAAAATTTCTCCCTTCATGTTATCTCCCCCAACATCACACCTTTTACAGTTTTCTGCATACTTCTAAAGGGGTCTTCAGTTACCAGTGGTTTGCCTACAATCGCCTTAACCTTGTATTGTGGAAGAAGTATCCAACAATTTCATTTATATTTCAAACTCGGTATAAAATAGTTGGTCTTTCAGTCAGGATCACTATTTTTGTTGGATTTTAAGGCTAGATATATCAAATATTGTATTTCTTCACCTGGACTTGTGTCCAGCTGCTTTGAAAGTGCAGAAAACAGTGAAAGGGAACTGAGATATTTTCCATTTCTGTAAAAAAAATAAGTGTTTGAAATGTCTGTAATTGGGAAGTTGGTCACTGAGTAATGAACATAACCAGTGACATTAAAATGATGTTTATTGTTTGTAATGTATTATCACCCTAAGAGCTTAAATCGGAACATTCCTTTAAACAGTTCTTGAAAAAATAAGTTTTCAAGTCTTAAAATTTTCAGCATAGCTAAACTGCAACTACTCAATTAATTCAACGGAGGTGATGTGTGTGTGTGTGTGTGTGTGTGTGTGTATGTATGTCTGTCTGTCTCTGTCGACGTCTGTGTCTGTCTCTGTTCCCGGAGATTCAGCCTAGTCGTTAAATTTATCACTGAGCCTGTCTAGTCAAATGAACTGTCTGTAAATACTGAGAATTTTTGTTGATTTGTACTACGTAAGCTCCTGCTGTTGTACTCATTGAACAGTGAAAGAACTGTTTGTCTCTTTTAATGACTGCAGGAGTACGTTAAGATTCACCTTTTTCTAAGATGATAGCAAGAATTTGAAATACAGTGACAATGATTTACAATATCCCCTGCTTCCTGAGCACCAATGCTCTGTAATTTTAAGTTCTGTATTGCAAATGTATTGGGCCAGAATTTGCTTCCCGTGCTAGCTGCATTGCCAAATTGTTTGGAATGCGGGAATTGTTGGTAATAAATCATGGTCCATCAAGATGCTATGGCCTCATCTTAAGTTCACTGAGGAAAATGGTTTGGAAATCAAGATTGTCAGTGCCTTGTTCTAACTGTGTTAGGAAACAGCTACCTCTTCAGCCGTTTCTAAAGTAAACAGTGCCATGCAGTGGTCATGCTGTAAGATACCAGCTTTAATGCTGTTACTTTCTTTATTGTAGGTGAAGATGTTCAGCAGCACTGCATTGAAATAGCAGTTACCCAGGCTCAGACATCACAAAGTGCTGCAATGTTCTTAGGAATGTGGGTGGCACCGCCATTAGTGTACAGCCTTAACGTATGTATTAATTTTTTTATCTATGTATCCATTATAAATGCAATTTTTTCTGATATTTTTCTTTCTTTGTTCAGTCTGTACGACACACGTGGAAATTGTTAGTGATATTCTTAAAAGGAATGTCACATATAAGGTTTCCTTTGACTAGAGTCACAGGGCTTATGAATACATTATATTAAAGCACGATTGGTCCTGCTGTCATTTGCCAAAGCTGCTTCCCAGTCCATGGACATCCAGAAAAGTTCAATAACCCTGGATTGTTATTCCCATTGCAAACCCATGTCTTAAACTCCTCTCCCCACCTCCACCCAGCACCTTTAACAAGCGTGAGGAGCTCATGGGCTGTTGTTCACATCGATTGCAATTATCCAGAGGCTATTTGCTTGTTTCTCTTTGTAGCCCATCATGTCATGTTCTTCTAAGGTTCGTACCCATCTGAGCATCACACTCTGATAGCTGTCCTGTTTTCTCTTATGCCACGCCTCACACATAACTGATGTTATTAAAGATTTTCTGTATTCAGGCACACAGCTTCTCTCATTCTAATCTGCTGCCATCACCCTGTCTTCAAGACAAACCATCTGTGTGTGCCCCATTCTTACAAGATAACAGGCCAGCTTCAGCCTCCCTTTTCTCTCCAAAAACACCGAATGAATTGTTATTCCCCAAATGTTTGTCAGTCTTTCCTGGAAATCCATGTTTCAGTCCCTCCAAAGGGGAGCAGGATGACTCCGTGGTTAGCACTGCTGCTTCACAGCGCTGGGGGCCCAGGTTTGATTCCACCTTCAGGCGTCTGTCTGTGTGGAGTTTGCACATTCTCCCCATGTCTATGTGGGTTTCCTCCGGGTACTCCGGTTTCCTCCCACAGTCCAAAGATGTCCAGTTTAGGGTGGGTTGCCCATGCCAAATTGCCCACAGTGTCCAGGGTTGCGCAGGTGAGATGGATTAACCACGGGAAATGCAGGGTTATAGGTTAGAGTGGGAGGCTGTTTGGAGGGATGATGTGGACTCGATGGGCTGAATGGCCTGCTTCCCCACTGTAGGGATTCTATGATTCTAAGGCTCTCCCCCAATCCCTACCGCATTGGCAAAGCTGCTGTCATCAAAAGTCACAAACAATATCCAATGTGAAAAACATGAATTTTGCCTTTTGTTCCTCCTTGACCCATCTGCAACCTTCGTTGCAGTTGTCCGTAGCATCTTCCTTAAGTGTGTCTCCATTTTCATCCAAGTAGGTAGGAATGTATTTTATTTTTCTATTCATAACCACCAAATTTGCAACCTTGGCTTTTATCTCCTTGTGTACATTGTAGATCCAAAATAGGGATAACATCCTTCCCCTAGGCAACATCTCCCAAAAGAACAATATCCGATTCTACCTGTACACTGTTGGCACCTAGCTAGACACAACTCTATGTCTTCACCAACTCTCTTATCCTTTATTTCTAAATGACCAGGCTGCTTATTTGACATCCAGTGCTGAGTGAGCAGGAAGTTTCCCAAGTTAAGTATTGAGAAGGCAAGTTTGTAACCTTGGTGTCGTATCCCACAATGTACATCTGACTAAATATCCATTACCACAAGACAATCCGTTTTGACCTGTGTGACATCACCTGATTCCATCCCAGGTTCAGCTCATCTGCTCCAGGAATATGAGATCTTTCTTACCTCTGGACTTGACTGCTCAACTAAAGCATGGCAGGTTTTTAGCATCCATAAACACCCATCCAAACTCTGCTACCATGTTCCATTCATCCATTACCCTGTACTCCCTCACCTACACTGACTCCAGGTAAAGCCACACTTCAGTTTCAAAACACATCCCTTTATTGCTAACCCTTTCTTCCTGTTTCTCTGACCATCTCTACAAGTAATAATTAATTCCATCCTCTTGAGCTTAGCTCACCTTGTTATCATTTCACCCCTGGTGGCCATACAACCTGCTGCCTGAGCTCTGGATTTCCTCCTTTGACCTCTCTACCTCTTCTATTCTCCTTTAAAACATTTCTTAAAACCCACCTTTTGACCCAAACTTGGTCATCTGCCCTAATACCTCCTTACGTGACAGTGTCAAATTTCGTTTTCTTTTAATGCCCCTGCGAAGCACCTTTGTGATGTTTTATTGTGCTGAAGGTATTATCCAAATACAACTTCTTGTTGCTCAAATGCAGTCATAGAGTCATACTTCATGGAAATAGATCCTTTGGCCCAATTCATCTGTGCTGACCGGACATCTGAATCTGAGCTAGTCCCATTTGCCATTACTTGGCCCAAATCCTTCTAAATGCTTCTTATTCATATACCCATCCAGTTGCCTTTTAAATGTAGTAATTGTACCAGCCTCCACCACTTCTTCTGGCAGCTCATTCCATACACACACCACCCTCTGCATGGAAAAAGTTACCCCTTAGGTCATAGAGTCGTACAGCATGGAAACAGACCGTTCAGTCCAGTCTACCATTAACTGTATAAGTACTGCCCTGGTTTGCCTTAGCAAAATGCAACACCTCAAATTAAACTCCATCTGCCACTCCTCTGCCCATATGTCTACCTGCATTTTACTCCGAGATAATCATCATCACTGTCCAGTACACCACCTATTTTGGTGTCATCTGCAAACTTAGTAACCATACCTCCTATATTCACACCACAGTCAGGAAGGTGAGTGGCGTGGAAAAGAAACTGCAGGGTGCTGTGTTTTCACACATCTGTTGCCCTTGTTCTTCAAAGTGATAGAAGTTGCCGGTCCGATACGTGCTATCGGAAGAGCCTTGGTAAATTATTGCAGCACATCTAGTAGAGGGTATGCACAGCTGCCATCGTGTGTTAATGAAGGCAGTGACTGTTAAATGTTGAAAATAGTGAAAGTGGGGCCAATCAAGCAGTTCGCTTTCTCCTGGTTGGCATCAAATTTCTTGAGTGTTGCTGAAACTGCACACATCCTGGTAAGTGGGGAGTATTCCCTCACGCTCCTGAAGTCTGCCTTGGAAATGGTACACAGGCATTGTGAATTGAGTAGGAGAGTTTCATATGACTGAATAGCCTAACACTCTCTCGTATTTCTATATTCACAATATTCACCTGGCTGGTCTGGTTCAGTTTCCAGTCAATGGTTAAGTGGTCACCACTGGATTTGCTTTTGAATTCCAGATTTTTAAAATTGAAATCAAATGTTAGCATTTGCCATGGTAGGATTTGAACTCGTGTACCCAGAGCATTAGCTTGAATTCGGAATTGTTGACATTATCACTGTGTCATTGCCTCCCCATTTTTCCTATCAGGATCAAGTCTCCACATGATGCCTTTAACAAGCACAAATGAAAATAAAATTAAGGTATTCATTTGGAATGTGTGCAGGAATTGTTTTCAGAGCAGGAAAAACTGAACCACAATGTCTGCAATCTTATAGTGAATTTTTCCAGTTACAGCTTAAAACAGCAATGTTGGACAAACAACCTCAATAGTAACAAAATTCACCAAAAACAGTTTTATTGCCGCAGTAGAATGGTACATATTTGTTACAAGATATTATTGCTACCATCGTTTATAATGCAGGGAATCATTTAATTTCACAAGGAATTCTGCACCAGATCAGCAAAACATGTATGAATTTCAAACTTGGAAACAAGTTCCTTTTCACTGCCAGTCATGATTTCATTTCAATCAAGTTTGAAATTCTGTAACAAAACAGAAATTCTTGGAGAAACTTAGAAGGTCTGGCAGCGCCTGTGGAGAGAAAGCAGAGTAAATGTTTCAGGTCCAGTGACACTTGAAGAGTCATTAACTGTTTCTCTCCACAGATGCAGCCAGATCTGCTGAGTTTCTCCAAGAATTTCTGTTTTTGTTTTGGATTTCCAGTATTCTTTGTTTCATTTAAATTCTGTGCTTCTGTTTTAATTCCAGTTGGAGACAAGAAAATACCTCTTCATGTCTCTTGCTTCCTGGATGAAACATGTGTCTGAAGATAAACTTCAAACATTTGTTGAAGTGCTTGCAGTCCAATACTTTACCTCAGGCAACAGGCAGAAAAGCCCAGACCTGTGTCATTCCATTCTACAAGGGCTAAATGAAGCGATGAAGGTTCCAACGCAAGTGCAGCACAGCTGGAGCATATTGTGCAAAAGTGTTGCGATGATCTTTGAAATGCTACCTAATGAAATCCAGGTACTGCTTTTCTGCATCAACACCCAAATTAATTGACGCAGCATATGTCACATAAAAGGTCACCCCTTAAGCGCTGAAACAAATGATGAAAAGGGAGCCTGTCAGATTGGGAGACTCATAAGGTATGGGACGAAAGCATAATCAGCTGGATTTTTTGGGGCCTTTAAAGGCAGACAGGTAGGTACCCAGACAAAGCAGTCTTGGGAGAGAATTCCAGTGAATGCAATACCTGATTAATTTTCAATGTTGGTGTCGATAGTATGAGGAATATACGGTTAACTACAATCAGTGGAGCAGGGATGAAGTTGAGAGAAATATGACCAGAAAGAGGTTGCTTTGTTTGGATGGTGGAACACCATGGAAGGATTTGAAAATAGGAATGAGAATATTAAAAGTGACCTGTTGATGCACAGGGTGATGACTATATGTGATTATCTCCTGGGAAAAAAAAATGCAGGGTACAGAATTCTGGATTAACTCAAGTCTGAAGGCAGGCTATTGAGGAAAGCCCTCGAGAGAATTGATTAGTGATGAGAATATAAATGAACAACATACAAGGGATCAATAAACTAGAAAAAAATATTAACCAGCGTAAACCAACAATGACTGTTGGCTATCAAAGGAAAGATATTTGAGAATATATGAAAGACTGTTATGATTGGAATCAAAAAATAGTACCGTAGACAAGGATTCCAGAAAAGAGGGAAAATCTGATAGCAGTATTAAAGTTAGAGAGATTCAGCAGGGACTGTGGACCACAGTCAAACAGAATGTTGGTAACATTGAATGAGAGAACTTGAATCCTGTGTTTGGGGAAGAAACCAGATCTGTAGGACAGTGAGTGGTGAGGGAGGTGAATATTATTTGTTCAACAATATGTCCAAAATATCCTTGGAGAGATAAGTAGATTTGAGATAGGGCTGTGACTAGTACAAATAGAGGGATTGATGGCTTAAGAAAGGCAGTGATGGTAGCAGTTCTCAAAAGGGTGATTATAACCTGGAAGTGGAAATTTGTCAAGAACTGGCTTGGAAAGATGTGCGGGAGAAAGTTGAGGGCATAAGTTCAAGGAGGGCTGGGGAACACAAATGCGAAAGAGCATGTAGTTTTGTAGTTGGTGGCTGTTGTGAAGTAAAAGGTGAGGACAAAATTTAAAAGGAGAAGTTTGTAAATATCTTTTCACTCATTGGACATGGGTGGCACTGGCAAGGCCAACATTTACTAACCTTGAGAAGATGGTGGTGAACTGCTTTATAGAGCCGTACAGCACAGAAACAGGCCCTTCAGTCTGACTCCTCTCTACCAACCAGATTTCTAAACTGAACTAGTTCCATTTGTTTGTGTATGGCCCATATCCCTCTAAACCTTTTCTTTCCATGTAGCTGTCCAAAGGTCTTTTAACTGTTGTACCTGCATCTATCATTTCCTTTGGCAGCTCATTCCATACATGCACCACCATCTGTCTGAAAAATTTGTCCCTCAGTCCCTTTTGAATCTTTCCCCTCTCACCTTGAATGTATTCCCTCTAGTTTTGGACTCCCCTACCCTGGGCAAAAGACTTTGGTTATTCACCTTATCCATGCCCCTTATGATTTTGTAAATCTCTGTAAGGTCACCCCTCAGCCTCCTACACTTTCTTGAATACATTTGAGTATCTTTCTTGATGATTTCATACAGCAGGTAAGATTTAAACACATTGCTGTGGGCCTGGAGTCTTTTATGAGCAGACCAGGTAAAGAAGGCTGATGTCCTTCCTGCAACAGTGAATTAAATGAATTTTATGACAATCCTACAGTTATTTTAATGTCGCCAATTCTAATCCTAGATTTGAATCAGATTTATTGAGTTGATTTTGTAGGCGATGGCCTAGTGGTATTATCGCTGGGCTGTTAATCCAGAGACCCAGGTAATGTTCTGGGGACCTGAGGTTCAAATCCCACCACGGCAGATGGTGGAATTTGAATTCAATAAATATCTGGAATTAAGAGTCCAATGATGACCGCAAATTGTCGGAAAAACCCATCTGGCTCTCTAACATCTTTTAGGGAAGGAAACTGCCATCCTTACCTGGTCTGACCTACATGTGACTCCAGACCCACAGCAATGTGGTTGACTCTTAACTGCCTCTGGGCAATTAGGGATGGGCAATAAATGCTGCCTGGCCTCATCTCGTGAATGAATAAAGAAAAATACACAAAAAAGTTTCCTGACTGCTTTCATAAGATTTGAACTCGTGTATTCAGATGATCATAAAATCAAAATATTATGAATTTTGGAAATAAAAATAGAAATTGACAGAAATACTTGTGTCAGGTAGCAACTGTGGAGAGAGAAATGCAGTTCATATTTCAAGTTGATAACTGCCGTACTGGGAGATTATTAACTTGAATTATTAATTTTGTTTCTTCTTACACATGGGACATGTGCCTGGCCTCCTGAGTATTGCCAGTATTTTCCTTTCCACTCTCTGGACTATTAATCCAGTGACACATCAAGAAGGCTGCTATCCTGATTTCATTCATTGTTTGCTACAGGTATTGACGTGACCTTTCTGTTTAATGGTCAGACGTTCCATTTTATTGATGTGAATTAGGATGAAGGACCTGGTTTTCTAGAACAGACCAAAACCAGGATTTAACAGTTTAGAAGAGAAGTGAAATAAATAAGAATTTGTCAAATGATGTCCAATTTGTATTTTTTCAAGCTGTGATTTATGGAAGGAAAAGAAGACAAGAAAAAGATTTTATTGTTTTCTTGTTGAAAGATTTTGTGGATGAATCGTGTAATTAATTTGTTCTGGGACAATCTCACTTATTTTTGGGTAAAAATCGGGCTGGTGCACATTAGCTTTTGTAAGTCCCTATAGATAGTGTGTTCCAATCCCAAACCTCACAAGCAGAACACTGCGAGTTTTCAAGAGTAAAGCAGTAATGTGTTTTATTCACTTTTGCAATATTCCACATCAGTGCAATGGTTTTGATCTTTCTTCTTAAAAGAGAATCTATAAACAGGAGCCCAGCTGTTATCTGCAGTGTATTGTTTGGACTCATTTCTTGAACCTGATTAGTTGGATTGGTTTACAGTGAAGCTGCTGAATGGCTGTGGTCTATTGAATTACACACTACAGCTGAGAACCACCTGCCTTTTAGTTAGTTATAACTTTATTACATTTATTGAGGCTTATAGTCTGCTTTCTCATACAGACATCTAATATGGTCCCCATTCTCCTGAACTGGAAGGAATCTTTATTGTGTTGTTAGTTAATTTGATAGTTCCTTCTCTTAAAAAATTTTATACATAATTGGGAAATAGAGGGAGGTACTTTCATTATATTTGCGCTGTACTTTTCTTTCGGTACTTTGCAGAAATCTATCCGATTGTACTATTCCTTAAAATACAGACTTTAAAACCTGAAAATCTTGAAGCTGTTGGAAATTATAAATGGACCTTAAAACATAAGTTAGGTGGTTTTTTCAGTGCTGCCTTTAAAATTTAATCAAGTGGAAATGAGTTACCAATAATAATTGAAAGGATGTCTATCTATGGAATTGTTTTCAATTTTCTTCGATTTCTACAGAGAAGACATTATGAACAAATTGTTTCTTTGGAAGTTGGAGTCTGCAAGTCCTTCTGTGTAACGTACAGGATGAGTGTTCTAACATGATTCAACTTCCCATTTGTTATTTTCTGTTATCTCCCTCTGGAAGACTGAGCATGATTTGGCTTCTTGGAATTGGACGATTGAAATCAGGCATTTGATGTATGGCCAATACACAGACCTTTCTGTTATTTAATAATTAATCTAATTATTTCATTATAATGTAACCAACAAGACCATCTTGTTTCCCATGATTTGCCTCTGCTTTTATTCAAAAGTATAAATCCAGCACATTGTGTAGTGCCAATATTATGCCTCCTTTTTTAATGTTATGGAATTTAATTGTTTTCTCAATTTTTCACCTTCCTCTTCTGAAGATGTTGCTGCTTTCCTGGGCTATCATTCACTATTTGGTAGTGCTTAGGCTCGTTATAATTAACATCCTGTTCAATATCAGCTAGTTTGCCCTAACCAGCAATGGGCAACTTCTGTTTTTCCGCTTAATTATATGATGAACTCGCAGGGACTACTATCTGATTTTAACTGTTACTAAACAGATGAGTAGGATGGCACGGTGGCTCAGTGGTTAGCACTGCTACCTCACAGCACCAGGGACTTAGGTTCAATTCCAGCCTTGGCTGACAGTCAGTGTGGAGTTTGCACATTCTCCCTGTGTCTGCACGGGTTTCCTCCAGGTGCCCCGGTTTCCTAACACGGCCCAAAGATGTGCAGGTTAGGTGGATTGGCCATGCTAAATTGCCCGTAGTGTCCAGGGATGTGAAGGCTAGGTGGAATGGTTGTGGTGAGTGCAGGGATAAGGTAAGGGGTTGAATCTGAGTGGGATGCTCCTCAGAGAGTTGATGTGGACATGTTGGAATTCTATGGATTACTTAGGATAGTTGGCTTGGAGTGACCAAATCAACAGAATTTGCAAGTGTCACATGAACTGTCGGTAACAACAATTTATTGTCATGCTTTATTCAGCTGTTTCCCTGGGTATTATTCTCCTTCAAGCCAATTCCTCTCATATCATCACTGCCCATCTTTTTGTAGCGTAAGATGTAATTTTATTGTGAGAAAAACAGAACAGTATCACCGTTAAACATTATTTTAACTGACTGCTGGTGCACCTCTCCAGTTGAAATTCTTCCTTCATAAATTATCAGTTAATCACATTCATATATCCTTATTCCCTTTTCAGGTCAGTGAGCTGAAGTTTTATGTTGGAATCACCAAGTGCCTTTCTGAACTGGCTGATACTGAGATCGACAGAATAACCCAAGTTACCAAGGTAATGTTCATTAAGAATACACAGAAGACACAAACTGAGAGCCCATGGGAAACTTGACCTTTATTTGTTTTCCTAGTTGAATAAATCTGAATTTATCTGTTCATTATGGAAGATGACAAGTGTAGCACTTTTGAAAGCACCTCCCCATTCCTTTTTAGTGCTGATGACCTGAGTTCAGATTCCTCTGAAGAATCCCATCATCGACCCACAGCAGAGATCCAACATAAGCTTTATCATCACCTGGGCACTAACAAAGCAAGAGATTGGTTTGCTGTTCAGGTGACTGGACGAGTCTATAAGCCCCCTTCAATATGTCCCAACAAGGGCATCCAAGATTGTTGTAGTCTACCATCTCCTTCACTGATGAGGAGAGAGGAGTGAAACTGCAGGAGGGCAAAGGTTGAGAAGGAACCTGAGATATCCATGGAGGTCATGAAGGTCACCATAATCTTTAGAGTTGTAGTCATATAGCATGGAAACAGACCCTTTGGCCCAACTCGTCCATGCCGACCAAGTTTCCCAAGCTAAAGTAGTCCACTTGTCTGTTGTTACCTTTGTTCACCATCATCTTCAGTTCTTTGCACAAATTATGATCTCCACCACACAGAGTAGTTCCAAATCCACAGCTGGAATGCAGATCTAGAAGACAAGCCAGCTGGCTCCCCATGACTCTGAGCCGCTGTGGTAACGTGTACACATGGCAGAGCCTGGAACTATGGCTGACTGCCTGCCATTGGTCTGTATTGGTCCTCAATTTGTTTGATTGCATTATGATCGCAGTTGCCTCAACCACCAAGTCTGGGGATAGGATTTGAACCTAGATTTCTGGCTCAGAGGCAGGGGCGTTATCACTGTGCGACCTGTTCCCTTCCAACATGACTGAGAGTCTAGTGATAGACCATCTCTGCCTTTTCTTCCAATCCTGGCACATTTTTGTAACCCTTTAATGTGAAGTTCTGTGACTGTGAGTGGTGTTCGATTTGGAAGAAGTAACTGCAGAGCAAAATGACTAACGTCGAGAAGGTCACCATAATCTTTAGAGTTGTAGTCATATAGCATGGAAACAGACCCTTTGGCCCAACTTGTCCATGCCGACCAAGTTTCCCAAGCTAAAGTAGTCCACTTGTCTGTGTTTGGTCTGTATCCCTCCTAAATGTTTCCTATTCATGTACCTGTTCAAATGTCTTTTAAATGTTGTGACTATACTTGCATCTACCACTTCCTCTGGCAGTTCATTTCGCTTACGAACCACATTCAGTGTGAGAAAGTTGCCCCTTGTGTTCCTTTTAAATCTTTCTCCTCTTACCATAAACATATGCTGCCTAGTTTTGAACTCCCCCATCCTACAGAAAAGAGCTTTGCTATTCACCTTATCTATGCCCCGTATGATTTTATAAACCTCCGTAAGATCACCCCTCAGTCTCCTACACTCCAGTGAAAAAAATCCCAGCCTCTCCTTTATAACTCAAGCCCTCCAGTCCCAGCATCATCCTTCTGAATCTTTTCTGAACCCTCACCAATTTCTTAGTATCCTTCCTATAATAGGACAAGCAGAACTGTACACAGTACTCCAAAAGTGGCCTCACCAATATCATGTACAATTGCAACATGACATCCCAATTCCTATACTCAATGGTCCAAGCAATGAAGGCAAAGGTGCTAAATGTCATCTTAACCACCCTGTCTACCTATGATGCAACTTTCGAGGAACTATGTGCCTGAACCCCTAGGTCACTCTCCCCAGGAGCCTACCAATAACTGTAAGTTCTGCCCTTGTTCCTCTTACCAAAATGCAATACCTTGCATTTATCCAAATTAAAGCTCATCTGCTCCTCACACCATTGGCCCAATTGATCACGATCCATTTGTAATCTTAGTTAACCTTCTTCACTGTTGACTACACCACCAATTTTGGTGTCATCCACAAACTAACTAACCATTAATCCTAAAATCTCATCCAAATTGTTTATATAAATGATGAATAACAGTGGACCCAGCACTAATCCCTGTGGAGTACCGCTGGTCACAGGCCTCCAGTCTGGAAAAACAACCCTCCACCACCACCCTCTTGTCTCCTACCGTCAAACCAATTTTGTATCCAACAGGCAAGCTCTTCCTGAATCCCATGTGATCTAACTTTGCTGATCAGTTTACTGTGCAGAACCTTGTCAATCTTTGATCAGAAGTATGCACAACCTCATACTGCAGAGAAGTGCAAGTCTGGGTTAAACATGGCAGCTGTATATGGACACAAAGCTGAAGGTATTCCTCACCCAGCATGAGACAAAACCGAAGGAACTTCCACACTACTTTGCACCGGATTTCAGTCTCACTGCAGATATCCAGTGCTGCTATGCCACTCAGCACTCTTTGTCGCTTAAGTTAGCAACTCCCTTCCACATACTTCAGATTTTCACCCTACAGTCCCATGGTGTTTATGTATCTCTGTTCTCATAACCAGTGTCTGAAGCAGGGTTTTACTGCTACAACTGGCAGGTGTATTCAGTAAAATTGCTCAGTTTCCTCGTCTCTCTGAAGCGAGGATAATACCTGAAGCTTTGACTTCTCTTTTCCTCCAGATGCTGCCCTGCTTGCTGTGTTCTTCCAGCTTCCTGTTTGTCTAACAAAATGCACAACCTGTTGGATGAGGAGAGGGAAAGTGGTGATGTCTTTGGATCAGTAATCCAGAACTCGAGATTAATGTTCTGGAGACTCGGATTCAAATCCCACCATGGCAGATGGTGAAATTTTAATTCACCTTTTAAACAAAACTGGAATCAAAAGATCACTGAACAGTGACCGTGTAACCACTAAATAAAAACCGAAAGAATGTGGATGCTGTAAATCAGGAACAAAAACAAAGTTGCTGGAAAAGCCCAGCAGGTCTGGCAGCATCTGTGAGGAAAAAACAGAGTTAACGTTTCGGGTCCAGTGACCCTTCCTCAGAACTGTTGGTGGTCATAAACAACCCATCTGAATCACAAATGTGATCGATCCTTAAAGTCAGGGAGTCAAAATTCCAGAAGATTGCACATGATGTTTTAACATACCATACTTTGTTTTAACCAGCACTCTTGATAAAGAGGCAAAAGGTATATACCTCAAATACCACAAAGTTTACTCTATTGTTCTGTCCAATTCTTGTAGTTTTTTTTAAAAGTTATTTACCACGATGTAAATATCTTGTTCGATCAAATGGGCACACAAAATATCACAGATGATTCAATTACGAGTCAATTTCTCCTCAAATACTGCATTGTCTGAGTAGTCAATTGAGGGTGTAAGTGAAAAGGCTCTGTACCGGTAAGTTTTATTTAAGGCAAAGTTGAATTATTATTGAAGTGATTTATGCTGTAAATAAAGTATGACAGTGATGTGTATACCCGTCTGTATTACATAGTGTATGTTTTTACATTGATTACATGGATCTCTTGATCAAATATTTCAGATAATCAATTGGCAGTCTCCTGGTCCCGGAAGTGCTGGACAATAAAATGTTTACTGTAGATCACAGCTTTTTGTGCAAGATAGATATGAAATCATCTTGATAGAAGAAAGTGTGTGAATTGTTGGGTGCTGATGTAACACAGCCATTGTAAATTATAGTTTAATTTAGTCTCTTTAACTCAATGACTCTGGCTGGAATTTTTTTGCAGGATACAATTGCAAAGAGCACCTTTGTCCGAGCATACCTGGTTTCTCAAGGCCGGGTTCCTTTGCTGTGTCTTAATGATGTTATTGCTGCAGCAGTAGGCAGCTGTCACATGGAGACTGTCGTCTGGATTTTGCTGCAGAGCTTTTACCAGTGTCGACTCATCAGCCACCAGAACACCGGTAAGCTGGACCAGTGGAGCATTGGCTTGCTCGTGCTTTGGACTGTACGGCTATAAAGCCTGCAGTGCATAGTTTTATTACCATTCTGAAAAGTCACTAGTAAAAGTAATGGCCCAGATCGTCACCGGATTGCCACTCCACTCTTTGACACTGCAACACATTGTTGGCTTTGTGATCCAAGCCTGGTGTAGAGAAACAACTCCATTGCAGCACTGTAGCATCAGGGGGCAGGGAGGGATGGAAGTAGCCAGCAATACGTCCCCTTAATACAGCACTTCCCAGAGGGACAGGCAAGGGGACCAGCATGTGATTGCTAGATCTTCAGGATCGGGCAAGCCCTGGGAATTGAAAGGGTGAACACGCCAGAAGCAGCCATTGATGCAGGGGTATAACCTTGGGCCACAGAGCTTCTTACGATAACTTGAAGGGAAGTTGCCACTTGTGCGGGAGGAAGGGTGCGTCTGCAGGAATCTCCCACCAGGAGCCAGAAAATGACCACCAACAGGGCAATTAATTGACTGCAGCGTTCCCTAGTTGGCCAATCTGTTTCCTTTGGTAACAGGACAGTTTGGGGCTTCCTGTAAGCCACCTTCCCGATCCATTTTACCACCCTTCCAGCCTCCTATTCTGTCTCATGAGGGCCGTTTGGATTGAGTCCAGTGACTTTGGAGAAACTTTCTGCTCTCCCATGCTGGATGTCGGACAAGCAGTTTGATGGCTTATAGTGAATGGTGCATCTGGGATATGTGCTATCCTAGAGACAAGAACACCTGGATGAAGACTGCTGGGCCAGCAGCAATGTTGGAACACTGACACTCTGCCAACTCCGCCAAAAAGATTGGAGCTTTCCTGGTGACTTTTGGGTTTTGGCCATTTTCCTGGCCTTGTGGTGCCCCAAACCTGTTAGTGTTCTGGGCTCTCGTGGTTGACTGACTGTCAATCCTTTCCAATCTCTGAGATATTGAGTCTGCAAGAAATCACAGCCCAAGTCCTTGAGCCCAGCTGCTTGGCCTTGTTTGGAGCCGATGAAATGCCTTCTTCCTGAGGGCAGGAAGGAAACTCCGGTGTGACACTAGGATACCAGGGAACCTCTCACCAATTAATGACCTTTCTTCCTCAGTCCTGCCAGAGTTGCAGCATACACGTATCAGATAGGTTGAGTGTTTTTAATCCAGGATATCAGACTCTTGATAATTAGCTAATTTCCATTATCCTGCAGAGGGCAGCCATGCCAATTATGGCTAATAAGGGAAGGTAAAGTCACCTGCACCCATCAGACCGTAGGCCTGCTCTCTCTCATTAGAGAGAAAGATGATTGGTGATGCTTTAACTGGAGGGTCACCATGTTGGGGGACAGCTTGAGTTGGAGATACCTTTGTGGTAACTTCAGCCTGTGCAGGAATGGAATCTATGCTGTTGGCATCACTCTGTATCCCAAACTGGACTCTTAGCCAACTGGCCCCGTTATTCGAAACACTGTTCTAATTGTTGTGAGCACAATATGTGGCCTTTGCAATGCCCTTTGATGCGACATGTTGCCATGTGGAGCACAACTCATGATTCCTGTCACCAAAATGTCTGCTGTAGTTAGACAAACCACTTTCAGTTGCACTCACACAGCACCTTTACTTACAGAGTGGCAGTGTAAGAGTTAACAGCATCAGGTCACTAACAAAACATTTTATTTGAACAATGGGTGTCGAGGAAGGGAAGCAAGTGCTTTTCAGTGGCTCATTACTCATTGTGATCATGAAGAAGCAAAGTGAGCAGAGTAACCAAGGTACTACTGACGTAAAAAGAAAACAATTTTTTGTTTATTGCTCAGGTGTAATAAAACGGATGGAATGGCTGTTGGAGCTGATGGGACATGTCCGAAATGTTGCTTATGGGTCAGCTCCTATGCAGAATGCAGATCCTAAAGAGGTATCCCTTTCTTTTCACAAGGTTTGCTCTTTTAAATCTGAAATGCTTTCTGTTTGAGGAAATTTTGCAGTAGTTTTTTTTGGAAACTCCTAAAACTTGAATTGTTTAGGAGTCTTGAAGTTAATTGAAACACATTGAAGTCATTAAATGCCATTTATAGAAGCAAGCTTGTACTGGAATAAATCCATTATGGACTTGGCAGAGCACACCATTGTTGTGCAAATGAAAAGGCCATCCCTCTGTGCAGTGTAACATAGAAACACATAATTGTCAAACTCACCACGTACAATATATAAGCCGGCAAAATGATACAAACATATGCTCTCTATTCACCAACATTTTGTGCCTAATACAGTCATTTAATATGATTTTATGCCATTGAGTAAATAAACATCTAGATGTGCTAGTATCTAATTAATGTGGCCTTGGGGTTACTTTCAAACATTATCTTGTTAACACTAAATAAAAAAAATTGTAGCGCCCACATTTTCTTGAAGGTACAGCAAGCTGGGGTTTTGTATTTGAGGTCCTCATTCTTGCAGCTAAAATCTATAAGTTGACAGAATGGAAGATGAGCTGCAAAGTTGTATTTGCTAAGAGAACCTGAAACTAAATGTGACTGAAAGAGTAACAACAGAAAATGCTGGGTCTTTTTTTTCCAACGAAGGATTGTGATTTTAAAATATTTTCTGCAGTCTGATGTCAAGGGCAAGTATTCGTCCAAGTTGATTGACCGGGTTTTCATTTCTTTTTCAGGCTGTGGGCTTCCTGCTGAGTATAGTTGCTGCAGTTGTTGCTGCATGGAGTGATCATACAATACCACTGATGCTTGGTGTTCGGGCCAGCTGGTTGCCATGGAGTGAAGAGAAAAGTTTCATCGACTGCATGAAATCTTCTCTCGGTGGAAGTTCAGTGGACTCCTTGTCAGTGCAACAATGTTTTTACCTTCTACCGCAAAGCATTGTCTTATTGCTGGCTAAAGAGCCGTGGAAAGACCACACGCAAAAGGTGAGTCAGTGTTTCTGAAGAAGGGTCCCGACCCAAAACGTCAGCTTTTCCTGCTCCTCTGACGCTGCCTGGCCTGCCGTGTTCCTCCAGCTCCACACTGTGTTATCACTGAATCCAGCATCGGCAGTTCTTACTATCTGTGAGTCAGTGCTCAAGCAAGTTAGGCTGGGACTGGCAGACAATGGTATAGGATTTGACTGGTGAATTTCTGCAGCGTGTCTTGAATGTGGTACACACTACTGCTACTGAGCATCGCTTGTGGGAAGAGTGGGTGTGGTGCCAATCAAACAAGCCACTTTGTCCTGGATGGTGTCAAGCTTCTTGAGTGTTGTTGGAGCTGCACCCATCCAGGCAAGTGGGGAGGATGTTGATAATGGGGGTTTCGATGATGGTAATACCATTGAATGTCTGGGAGTGGTGGTCAGATCGTCTCTTATTAGAGATGGTCATTATCTGGCACTTGTGTGATGCAAATGTTACTTGCCACTTGTCCGCCCAAGCCTGGATATTGTCCAGGTCTTGCTGCATTTGAAGGACTGCTTCAGTAACTGAGGAGTCACGAATGGTGCTGAACATTGTGCAATCGTCAGCGAGCATCGCCACTTCTGACCTTTATGATGGAGGGAAGGTCATTGATGAAGCAGCTGAAGATGGTTTGGTTTTGGACACTACCCTGAGAAACTCCTGCAGAGCTGTCCTGGAGCTGAGATGACTGACGACCAACGACCATGAAAATCTTCCTACGTATCAGGTATGACTTCAACCTGCAGAATTCTCCCCCCAATTGCAAATTGACTCTAATTTTGTTTGGGCTCCTTGATGTCACACTGGGTCAAATGTGGCCTTACTGTCAAGGACTGTTACTCTCCCCTCACCTCACCTCTGCAATTCAGCTCTTCTGTCCATGTTTGAACCAAGGCTGTAATGAGGTCAGGAACTGAGTGGCCCTGGCGGAACCCAAACTGGGCGTCACTGAGCAGGTTATTGCTGAGGAGGTGCTGCTTGATAACACTGTTGATGACACCTTTCATCACTTTACTGATGATTGAGAGTAGACTAATGGGACAGTAATTAGCTGAGTTGGATTTGCCCTGCTTTTTATGTACAGGACATCCCCAGGCAATTTTTTGCATTGTCAGGTAGATGCCAGTGTTGTAACTGTACTGGAACAGCTTGGATCAGGGAGCGGCAAGTTCTGGAGCTCAAGTCTTCAATTCTATTGCCAGAATGTTGTCAGGGTCTACAACCTTTGCAGTATCCAGTTCTCCAACTGTTTCTTGACATCACAAAGAGTAAATCAAATTGGCTAAAGAATCTGTAATGCTTGGCATCATTGGAAGAGGCCAAGGTGGATCATCTACTCGGCAATTCTGGCTGAAGGTTATTATGAATGCTTCAGGGTTATCTTTTGCACTGATGTGCTGGGCTTTTCCAACATTGCGGATTGGGATATTTGTCGAGGTGTCTCCTCCAGTGAGTTGTTTAATCGTCCACCACCATTCATAGTTTGTTCCTCAGAACAGAAGGAAGGGTCACCAGACCCGAAATGCTAACTACGATTTCTCTCCACAGATGCTGCCAGACCAGCTGAGCTTTTCCAGTAACTTCTGTTTTTGTATATTTGTACATATTTGCTTTTAAGTTAATGCCTGACATTAAACTGAGAGATTGTTCACACAGTTCGACTGCCCACAGCCCTCACTGCTTTGTTTTGGGTTAAACAAGAATCACAATGAATAAAATTAGCGGTCTTTGTACACTGTCGCTTGTGTTGAAGAATTCAAGTTGCTTCACCTGATTTTCTCAGTTTGCTGATTGCGAAGGTGTTAACTCCTTTCAACATCACTGAAATGCAGCTTCCCACCAAACCAACAATGGAACTTTTCTCAGTCCTGTTTGGAAAAAGTGCAACACTTTTTGTCGCAGTTTGAATATCCAATACATGGTATTTGTTTTCGTCTTCAAACCATGTATACAGAGCAACATGGTAAAGATGCTTTTCTATTGCTAGTATGCAGAAACAAAACATAAAGATAAAGTTGCCATAGTCCTGCTGGATCATGGGGCTACTTTCTCATTAGAGATGAACGGCAGGTGGTGGTTTAACCTGAGGGTCACCACACCTCAGTCGAGGGGAGACAGTGAAAAGGAGAGTCCTTCGTGGTAACCTCAGTTGTTGTGGGCTTTGAACCCACGCTGTTGTCATCGTTCTACATCACAAACCAGCCATCCAGGCAACTGAAAACTGGAATCAGGGTAATCTCTGCATTGGTTATACCTGCACAGACAAAGATGCTTGTTATTGGAGGCCAATTAATCTCCATCTCAAATCATCACCGCAGGAGATTGTCAGAGTGGTGTGCTTGGCCAGACCATATTCAGTTGGGTCATCAATGACCTTCCATCCATCAATATTAAACAGGTCTGAGATGTGGAGAAATTTTGTCATGCACAGAGTGGTGAGCCCCTGATATTCTCTGCCAGATCAAGCAATTGAGGCCAAAGTATTGTACGTTTTCAAGAAGGAGTTAGATTATAGTTCTTAGGACTAAAGGGATGAAAGGGTATGGGGAGAAAACGAGAACAGGGGACTGAGTTGGATTATCAACCATGGCCCTATTGAAAGGCAGAGTAGGCTCAAAGGGCTGAATGGCCTACATCTCCTATTTTTTTACATAATAAAGTCAGAAATGGGTATGTGCAAATATCAGTGAACAATGTTCAGCATCATTCACCACTCCAGATACAGAAACAGCCCGTGTCCAAACGCAGCGATATCCAGGCTTGGACTGAAGGTAGCAAGTAACATTTATGCCTCACAGATACCAGATAATTAATATCTACAACAAGAGAGAATCTAGCCGTCTCTCCATCACATTCAATATCATTACCAACGCTGACACCCCCATCAGCGTACTGGACATTACCATTGACTAGAAACTGACCTGGACCAGTCATAAAAATACTGTGGCTAAAAGAACAGCTCTGAGGCTAGAAATTCTGTTGTGACTAACTCAATTGCTGTCTATTTCAAAGCCTGTCCACTGCTTACAAGGCACAAGTCAGAAGTGTGATGGAATACTCCATCCTTGCCTAGATGAGCGCAGCTCCAAAATCACTCCAACAACTTGACACCATCCAGGACAAAGCAGCCCGCTTGATGGGCACTGATCCATCATATTCAATATTCACTCATGCTCAATGGCAGTAGAATGTGCCATCTACAAGATGCAGCACATTGAATCACCCTTCAACAGCATCTCCCAAGTCCACAGCCTCGAGCACCTGTAAACTCGGGCTGGAAATGCATGGGAACACCACCAACACTGGGATAAGTTCTCCTCCAAACCACGCACTGTTCTGACTTGGAATAATGCCACCATTCCTTCACTCTCACTGAGCAAATATCTTGGACCTTCCTTCCTAACTACACCGTTGCAAGTGCTCCTCAAACCCACCTCGATGGCAGCGGTTCAAAAATACATCCTTCTTCATTGCTTTCTCAAGGACAGTTATGGTTGGATGGTCACCAAGGACTGGCCTAGCTGGTGTCACCTATGTCCAGGAATGAATTTTAAAAGAAAACAGCCTAGGCCATCAGGCAAGAGGGTTCCAACAAGGTGACCATGTAAAGCAAGCACATCACTGAACTTGGAGACAGAGTCAGAGGAAGCTCAGTTGGACTCAGTGGTTAGTAAAGAGAAGTGATAGTCTCGCAGCACTTAACCCTTGGTAATGGAGTGAATAAGACTTAATCAACGGTGAATCTAATAAATGGTTAAGTTTGCAGGTGAAATAAGCATTGGACTTACAAAAACGGCAGTCTACACAACACTTAGAAAGTAACATGAATAATCTAAAATCATGTATAATACAGGAAGAATCCAAGACAAATAACATTTATTCGATGGGCAGACCAGAAGTTCATTTCTATGCACCAGTACATTTTGACAATCAAATCCCAATGATGTGTCCCCAGGAAGCAAGTGACCTTTATATATTCCTGGAATACTGAATAATTTGAGACAATATGGTCTGCATCACTTTGGAACTTAAACAGAAAATTGTATTCATACACAAGCTCAACTGTTTAAAATCACTTAACAGAAATTGAGTCAGTGTTTATGCATGAAAAGAAATTGTTTGATATATTCTATTCATCTGGATCCTAAATTAATTATTCTGTTTCCCCATTACAGTTCATTGATTGGCTTTTTAACATAGCCGAATGCCCATGTGAAATATTATCATTGGATAAGTTGAACGTGATCAAAGGTAACATCGCTGCTTCTATTTAAAATCTTCGATAGCCTTAACAGAATATTTAGTTTACTTGTTCATAAATCATACTGGCTGGTTAATTCCTGTACTTAATTTGACTGCTAGGCTAAAGTTATATTGAGGTCAGTTTTTGTTGCTATGTGTAATGTTAAGAAGGATCTCTTGCAGTTTGAGTTTTTAGTCCCGTACAGTATACCATCCAACGAAAAATGTTAACAATGGGTGGCTTGATATTTTTAAAAAATCTTATTGGTGATCTTCCATTTGGAATCTGTGCCAGCAGCCATTCTGGTAATGCTGTGATTGGAGTGGAGTTCTGTGATGCTTGGAACAGCTCCCTGGGCTATGATGCGGACCAGATTTTCATTGTCATATCACGGCTGTGGTTTTGGACCAATCAGGGCACAAAGAAAAAGTTGTCTTAAATCCAGGAGAAAAATAAATAAACCTAGGAACTGATCATGTTTAACTATTGTTATTGAAGTACAACTGCTTTATGCTTTTTTTAGTTTAGATATTTGTTTGTATAATATTAACTTAAACAGAATAGAATATTTTTAAAATTCTGACAGTAACCATCTCCTTAAAAGTGTTCATTTGATTTTGCATCACAAGTGTAATAAACATTCAAACCCTCTGAGGAAGGGTCACCGGACCCGAAACGTTAACTCTGATTTTTTTTCTTCACTGATGCTGCCAGACCTGCTGAGCTTTTCCAGCAACTTCAGTTTCTGTTCCTGATTTGCAGCATCTGCAGTTCTTTCGGTTTTTTTTTTCAAATGCGCTCAATGAGATTGTTGATGAAGTAAAAATGGACTGACAGTTGATAACTACATTTTGTAATGTTTGTTGATGTCACTGGGTACAACAATTTTTAATCCATATGGCACAAGGTGCAGCTGTCTTAATTGCTAACTTGCCTAATTGACCTGAATTTTCTTGCACATTTTAATTGTCATTTCAAACCTGAATCCATTGCTCCAGACACTTTCTTTTGTGGGCTTTCTATGGTGCTTTATTTCCAGTCATCCGAGCTGCCAGCTATCCTTTTCCAATCTTAGGTAGTTTTCCCACCTCTGATTCCCTCCTTAGATCATCACTTCTTCTTTGCTTTCAAGCAGTCCTGCCAATCTATTCTCTATAGCTCATTGAGGCAATCATGGGATGGGATGCTAACTTTCCCATCCCCTGTCTCTTCGACCTTCTAAACCAATACTCCAACTTGCTATCCCACTGCATCACTACTCACCTCTACCCCCTGAGACTCTTCTAATAGAATGAACAAATAATCACGTTCTCACAGACTTTCTTCCCTCAGAATGTCTAATTGCTCACAGAATATTGTACTCTGTGGCAGATGGAATATAAAGTGCCTAAGTCTGAAGGTATCCACTTTATTAGACAAAAGCACAGAATATTTCTTAACTAACGATGGCTTGCGATGTGTTGATATCCAAAGGGACCGAGCTATTCTTGTTCATGAGTGACCAAAAGCTAATGTCCAGGCACAGCTAAGAATAATGAACTGTTATTTATCATAAGCTGTCTGTTGGGGCTTCAGCAGAAGGCAGTTTGAATCCAGGAGTAAAGATATCTTGCTGCAATTGTATGGAACCTGGAAGACCATGACCAATGTACTGTGTATAATTTTGATCTGCTTTTCTAGGGAAGGATTTACTTGCCATAGAGAGAGTGCAATGGAGATTCACCAGACTAATCCATGGGGTGGCAGGTTGTCTTTTGAGGAGAAATTGGGGAAATTGAGCCTTTGTGATCTGGAGTTTCAAAGAATGAAAGGTGATCCCATTCAAAACTTATAAAATTCTTCCAGGGTCTGATAGGGGAGGTGGAGATATGATGTTTCCCTTGGCTAGTGAGTCTGGAAGTAAGGAATATTAGCTTAGAAATAGGAGTAACGCTACTCATCATCTTGGGTGATCTCAGCCTGTATCTCAGTTCATTTTACCCTGTCTCCTCTGAATTCACAACCTAAACATTTCCTTCCACGTGAATTCAACTTGCCAAAATCACAGCCACCCGTTCCAACTTTTTTTTTATTCATTCATGGGGTGAGGGCATCTCTAGCTAGACCAACATTTATTGCCCATCTGTAATTACCCAGAGGGCAGTTAAGAGTCAATCACACATTGCTGTGGGTCTGGAATCACATGTAGGCCAGACCAGGTAAGGATGGCAGTTTCCTTCCCTAAAGGACATTAGTGAACCAGATGGGTTTTTCCAATAATCGACAATGGATTCATGGTCGTTGTTAGACCCCTAATTCCAGATTTTTTTTTTTATTGAATTCAGATTCCACCATCTGCTGTGGTGGTATTTGAACCTGGGTCCCCAGGACATTAAATAAAAACTGAAAGAACTGTGGATGCTGTAAATCAGAAACAAAAACAGTAGTTGCTGAAAAAGCTCAGCAGGTCTGGTAGCATCTGTGACGAGAAATCAGAGTTAATGTTTCGAGTCCGGTGACCGTTCCTCAGTCGCTGATCTGACATTTTCATCACTTTGTTGTACCTCAACATTTGTATCTCCTGACCCACTTCCAGACCATTTCTTTCTGTGTCCATCTTAGGCTAAAGCTCTCCTCCAGATCACTTAAAACCACTCTCATAACCTCACAACGGTCCAGCTTTTAATCCTCTATTCAGCACCATGCATCTGCAGCTGTCACTTTTCTAAGGCACACCCTCCCCTCTGGTTTGAAAGCTGGTCACCCACCTTTCCTCCACAGCCTCCGTACTTCTATCTGTCTCCTCAGGTCTATAATCAGGTCTTTGCAAATTACTATCCCG
The DNA here is from genome assembly GCF_021869965.1 of Rhincodon typus. Classification (NCBI taxonomy): domain Eukaryota; kingdom Metazoa; phylum Chordata; class Chondrichthyes; order Orectolobiformes; family Rhincodontidae; genus Rhincodon; species Rhincodon typus. The sequence goes on along the minus strand of NC_063334.1, from coordinate 754,777 downwards.
CCTCCAAACACTCTTTCTTGTCAGGTCCTCGGTGTCCTGTCAGCATTCTAACCCATGCCTGTCTTTTCCACAATTCTGAGTTTAACTCTCTCCTCTTGGATTTCCTCCCTGCTGCGGCAATGGAACAATGTTAAGTGAAGACCCTGGACAATATCCAGGCTTGGGCTGACATGTGACAGGTAAACAAATGTCAGGCAATGACCATCTCCAATAAGAGATAATCTAACCACTACCCCTTGACGTTCAGTGGTGTTACCATCACTGAATCACCCATTGTTCATATCCTTGAGTTTACCATTGACCAGAAACTCAACTGGACTCACCACATAAACACAGTGATCACAAGAGCAGGCCCGAGGCTAGATATACTGCAGCGAGTAACTCACCTCCTGACTCCTCAAAGCCTGTCCACCACCTACAAGGCATAAGTAAGGAATGTGATGGGATACTCCCCACTTGCCTTGTTGGGTGCAGCCCCAACAACACTCAAGAAGCTTGACACCATCCAGGACAAAGCAGCCCGCTTGATTGGCACTACATTCACAAACATCCACTCCCTCCACCACCAACGCTCAGTAGCAGCAGTGTGTACTGTCTACAAGATGCACTGCAGAAATTCACCAAAGATCCTCAGACAGCACCTTCCAAACCCACAAACATTTCCATCTGGAAGGACAAGGACAGCAGATACATGAGAACCCCACCAGCTGCAAGTCGCTTCCAAGTGGCTCACCATCCTGACTCAGAAATGTATCACTGTTCCTTCACTGTCGCTCGGTCAGAACCCTTCAATTCATTGAAAATGGGATCTCCCCATAGCACCAGGACTGCAGTGGTTCAAGAAGGCAGCTTACAACCACCTTCGCAAGGGTACCTAGGGCTGGACAAACATACTGGCCCAGAAAGTCCACATTAAGACTGGAGATGCACTGGGCAGTCTCAACCTCTTGTTGATCCCCAATCCAGGAGAAACAATAACATGGACTTGCCTGGTGACAACAGCAGATGAAGGTTCTACAACTTTCCTGTCATGAAGAAGAGGATCCAGTCTGAAAATCTTTGTGCTGCTTACAGCTATTACTTCATCAGGAATGTTCAGATTCTTACAAAGCTGAAACAAAGTCAGGCGTAACAAGGATAACTTTCCAAAATTTGAGACGGAGAACAAAATACGTTGGCCCACCATAGACCACACATTGTTAAATAAGCTGTCCCACATACTGGGTTTAGTTTTAGTGTCTTGGGAAGAAATTAAATTTAACGCATGTTGAATTATTCAGCATGCCATTCATATTTCATGGTTCCTCAAATTGTAACACTATATTTTTTGTTCTGGGTCTTTACGAGATGTGTGCAAGGATGTGCTGGTGATTAAACAAGTGAGCGTCTAGAATTATTAAGCCACATGCTGAAGACTGCTTGTTGCTTCAGAATCCACAATAACGTGGTCACTGTAACATGAATAGTCCACATGAAGACTGGAGATGTACTGGGCAGTTTATACAGAGCGGTAAACCAGATAACCAGCAGCAGTGCACAAGCAAAATTCTGCAGATGCTGGAAACCTGAAATAAAAACAGAAGTAGTCAGGAAGCCTCTTTGGAAAGAGATTAATAATTAACATTTCAGGTTGATGAGCTTTTGTCTGAACTTGACCTGCCACAGCTGGTATTACTTTTTTTTTGTAAATGTTTAAACTCTGGTCTTCTTTGTTCAGCAGATCTGTTTCAGTTGGAAATACCAAATGTCCTGCAAGTTACTTTTTAGCACATGCACAGAACTGACTCAAGTCAGGCAGATGAGCAGCTGTCTCTCTGTGTGTGTATTTATCTTAACATGCATCATTGAACTCCCATACTCTTGCTTCACAGTGATGCCAATTAGCAATATAAGTATGTCTTCTGGCACAATAGGTGCTGAAACACTGTAGCTTAATGTGACAGTATAACATATTTTCATCAAAGACTTTCTGAAGTGAGTAGCCAAGGTACCCATCACATTCATTATATTGTCGGTCATGGCTCTTAGATTCCATTTGCCAAGCCAGTATTCTAGAGTTTAAGAATGTTACATCCAAGCCTCTTTGTCACATTTGGGATATAACATTTTATCTCGAATTGCTTTGGACCAAAGATGACATTAGCTGTTTTCTCTATCCACAAATGCGACCTAACCTGCTAGCATTCCCAACATTTTCAGTTTTTATTTCCAACTCCCACAGTGACTTGCTGACATCCTGCTTCTTCCAAGGATCTATTCCTTTCTCCCAGTTCTTCATCTCTGATCATCTGTTTGGATGATTCAACCATCTTTTCTAGAACTTTGTGATATGTTTTCCTTAGGCAAGGAATCCTTCCCCCCCAACGCAATACCACAATGATTGACAAGGTCCTTAACCATGTCAGTCCCATTTTCACACTTATGCTCTCACTCCATCCCCTCCAACCCAGAACTGTGATAGGATTCCCCTTGTCTTCACAAACCTCAATATTCAACAGATAATTCTCCAGCAGTCTCCAGGAAACCTCCCCTCTGTCACACCATAGTCCCACTCCTCCGTTTATCTCCAATGCCCATTCCCTTCTGGATGAACACAGCAGGCTAAGCAGCCTTTCTGCTCCTATGATGCTGCTTAGCCTGCTGTGTTCATCCAGCTCTGCACCTTGTTGTCTCGGATTCTCCAGCATCTGCAGTTCCTACTATCTCCCGTTCCCTTCTGTTGGGCATCTTTCACTGCACATGCGGGAAATGGAGCTTACTTCCTGCCATATCACTATCCAAGGCCCTACCAAGTCTGTTCTAATTTACTTGTACGTTTTTCAGTTTGGTACAGTGTTCACTGTTGACCATTTCTGCACTGGGGAGACCAAACCACAGGGTGCTTGTTCGCTTTGGGAAGCGCCTCCAATCAGTCCCCAGATGTATCTTCGAGCATCTATTACCTGCCATTTCAATTCTTCATCTTGGCCCTGTTCTGATCTCACCGACATTAATCTCCTGTTGTATTCCAGAGAAGCATCATGTGAGCCTGGGGAACAGGACCTCATGTTTCAGTGGTAAACTCTAAAGCATTCTGGGTTCAATATTGCGGTCAGTTCTTTTAGATAACCTCTGCACACATGTTGTTTCTTTTTCTTTTCACTCACTTTTTAGTGTTCCCCTCTTGTGTTCCATTTTTTTGTTTACTTTGGGCCAATAACTATTCATGAAATTGCCATTTGTACATCTTGTGAAGATGTTTCTCCCATCTACTTTTCCCACTCCCCCACTTCTTTTGTCTTCCCTTGAAATCTTCCCCTGGATATCTTGACTCCCCTGGATTTCATCATGTCACAAAGTTTCTCTTTTCTCTGAGCTTTTAAGCTTTCTTTTTAAATAATAGTTAAAACTAAGCAGTAGATTTTTAAAACTTGGAATAAGATCCACACACAGTTATTTTTCTTTTGGTCTGTCAGAGAGACTTTTTAACCACACCCACTCTCAGTATGACACTAACACCTTTGGAGGGAGAGCGTGGTTCTTTCAGAATGTGTCTTTCTCTCAACCCCAACTCCTCCTTTTTGGCCTTAGGGGACACACATGCTGCGTAAACGTTATATCCCTTATTAAAATAACAGTGGAAGCTCAACATTGGGGTCAGATGCCACCTGGTGTTCACTGTGGGCTCTCTCTCTCTCTCTCTCTCTCTCTCTCTCACACACACACTCACACACACACTCACACTCACACACTCACACACTCACACACTCACACACACACGCAACTCGTGTACAATGGCCTGCAATAATCAGTGCTGTTCGCTGCATTCCAATGTGAGCATATAAGCCTCTGGTCAGGTGCCAAGACCACCCATGTCATGTTCTGCCAGTGTAAGTGAAGCATAACAACAGAGCAAAGGTTCTCTGTGTGCAGAGCAGATTTAATAGGCCAGTTGTTTTCATGAGTTTCCTTCATCCTGGAACTATTTGGTGAAGATCTGCCTTGCTATCTATGCTTAGAATTAATCAAATTGATCACCCAGTGCGAATACCTGTGTTAGACCCATTGAAGTAAAGTAAATGTGATTTAATGAGCTATACATCTGCACTTGACAATAGCTGGATTTCTAGGCGTATAATGCTCCAAGAAGTGTGCCACCAATTATCAGAGGCTTCACCAGACTCTGAGAGCACCAATTAATTTGTCTTCAGTTCCTGCCCCAGAAGGTTTCATTTCTAAATGATAGAATGTCCTCCCACCACCTCCCCCAGGGACCAAGATTTCAGATCGGCAAATTTCTCATGCTTTCAGTTCACAGACCCCTTTCACACCCTCCTCCCCACACACACATATACCAGCCAATATTGTGATCAAAGATGTCTCTTCGATGCGTTTGTCATTTTTGTCCTTCCCCTATCCCGCTCTCAATGTACGCTTCAATGAAAACGCTGAGTGGAATCACAACTTGTCACAGCTTTAAATTGTCAGCTATTGTTGCACCGTTATGGGCTTTTGGACTACCTGCACTTTTTAAGGTGAGGTCAGAAGTCACAGGATAAAGTGATGTGGAGGTGCTAGTGTTGGACTGGGATGGACACCGTCAAAAGTCACAGGACACCAGGTTATAGTCCAACAGGTTTATTTGAAATCACAAGCTTTGAGAGTGCTGCTCCTTCATCAGGTGAAGTGGAGGGAGGCGCACAGTCACAGAATTCTCGGCAGAGAGATCATTGCAAGGTAATTCTAAGTAACTAAGAGTGTCAGAAGATAGTACAAATGGTGTGAGCAGCGTGTCAACAAGATGAATAACATTTCAAATAAACCTGTCAGACTATAACCTGGTGTCATCTGACTTCTGATTAAATATGTCTGGGTGAGATCAAAATATATTTTGTCATTAAACAGCAATTATGAAGCAGGTATTACTGATACCCATTGTTTAGATAAGAAATAAGAACAGGAGTCAGCTATTTAGCCCCTCGAGCCTATTCTGCTATTCAACAAGGTCATGGCTGATCCAACATTCAGCATTGTACACTTTCCTGCCCTCTCACCATCACCTTTAATTCCCCAACTGATCAAGAATCTACACCTTTCTACACAAGGACTCAGCCCCCACAGCTCTCTGTGGTAAGGAGTTCCAAAAACACTCAAACCTCTTGAGAGAAGAAATTCCTCCTCATCTCAGTCTTGAATTGGCACCTCTTTATTCTGACACTATGCCCTCTGGTCCTAGACCCTCCCATGAGGGGTAACATCCTCTCAACATTTACCCTGTCAAGCCCCTTAAGGATTGCATATGTTTCAATGAGATCATCTCTCATTCTTCTAAACTCCAATGAGGAAAGTCCCAATCTGTTCAGCCTTTGCTCATAAGCCAATCTCTCCATACTGGGCATCATCCTAGTGAACCTTCTCTGAAGGTTCCTTTCTTAAAATAGTATCCTTTCTTAAATAAGGGGACTAAAACTGCTCACAGTATTCCAGATGTGGTCTCACCAGCACCTTGTACTGTTGCAGTAAAAATTCCCTACTCTCATACTCTAACCCGCTTGAAATAAGAACTGAAAACCAACTTATCAACTCACTTAACAAAAATTTGGTAAAACTATAACCTTTATTAGGTCATGCCTCAGCCTTTTCTGCTCTAAGGAAACGAACACTAGCCTATCAAATCTTTCCTCACTGCTGTAATTTTCAAGCCCTGACAGCATTCTTGTAAACGCCCTCTGTCCTCCCTCTCCACTTCAATTGTGCCCTTCCTGTAATGTGGTGATCAGAACTGTACACAAAATTACATGACAGTCATATTGTTCGAATACTGACAAAATTCCCTCGTTTAAATTGGGACACAGCAGACCTCTGAACAGAATGTAAAATCCTTCAACAATTCTCAGAATTCCTAGTTTTGGGTATGTCTGATGTAGAAAAGTAATATGATAGTACAAGGTGGGGGTGGAGGTTAGATAGACCTTAGGTTGAGGGTAAAATTTCAGCACAACATCGTGGGCCAAAGGGCCTGTACTGTGCTGTACTGTTCAGTGTTCTAATATGTAATACTCTTATTGAGTTGCATGTCATGAAATCTGTATATTTGAGTTGATTATCCCCAGTGCCCTTAAATGAGCACAATGACCCTGTTGTACCTCGGGCAATAGTTTTCTGTAAAGTTATGCCTTTTATCTTTAACACGTGTCCTTTTCTGTTTCTCCTAGCAACACTTCTGGCACTGCGGTTTTTACCTGAGTACAGGAAGAAGGCTATCTGGACTCGTGCATATGGATGGTAACTGGCAATGTTTTGAGGGCTAACCTGATCAGCTTTAAGCAGGAGCCTGCATTTGCCAATAAGTGAGGACTGCGTGAGGAAGGGAAGGATGGGCTTGATGATGCACTCGAGTGACAAGATACCAAATGTATTACAAAACCATGACGGACAAGCTGTTTGCTGCTAATGGATGAGTAGCATGCCTATCACATACCACCATGTATGTCAAAGATATCTTATGCACTTTGTTTACAGAAACAAACCACCTCAAATAGTGCATAAAACTACAACTATATTAATAGATTTTGTTTTGTTATTGAAGAATTCACCAAAGTATAAGCAATATATTTGAAAACAGAGACATTTAGCTCTGTTTAAAATATTGTTCCCTGCGTCTTTAAACTGCCAGTGCTTTTTCTCTGCGAATAGTTTCCAATGAGAAGTTGGCCAAGGTTCTAATCATATCGCGCCAACATATTGTTTGCTTAAAAAAAAATTCAGACGCAAATCGGAATGATGAAATAAAAACATCAATTCATGTGCAGAGCCTGTAAGTTTGAAGTTCTTCTGTTGATGTTAAGTCAAATAATAATTAAAGGTTGGGATTCTGAAATGTTCTCAGCATTGCACTGTTTCAAGTTGTGTGCTTCAACCAAGAGGGAGAGTATACTTTATAGGTGGATACTATGACTATTTCCAATCTCTGAAGAACAGTTAAAAATTTTATTTTACAAACTGGGATCAGCCACTGCCTGTAATAACTCAGGAAGCCTGACTGGAACAAAACATTATTTATTGTTGAACATCAATATAGAGCCACTTTTCATGCCTTACATAGGCTAGTCCTAGCCCAGGACAGACCATCCCTAGTCTGCTTTTTTTTAATATCCACAGTGCTCTTATACATAATTGAACAATTTTTTCCCCGTCACCCTTGGTATTTTTTTTCTTTCCTCAACTAGCAACCACCACCATTACAGGTAACCAATTGAGTATTTATAAACAAAGCCCATTGGTATGGGCAATGCAATCCATCAAAAGTGAGAGGGGGGCATAGGGAGGGCAGGAAGGGACCAAAGGGATTTGGAAGGGGAGACAAAGAGTTGTACCACCGTGAGATGTTCACATCTCTCTAAAGGCATCAACGACGACACATACTCCCTCTCCAAGGACACCTGGGCATGAACTTAACCGCAGCAGGGGTCAGTCGGCAGAGACGACCCCTCCACAACCACCGTCTGGACCAGGCCCAGGAGCAAAGACCCATCAAGAGGTCCTCCAATCTGCCCGTACCTCTCTGCACTGGATGACAAAAGATCAGGACCGTAGAGCTGAAGTCCAACCAAAAGCACAACGGAAGATTTCTGAAAACGGTGTACAATTGCCCACAAGTGATATGTACGTATTCCACAGCACCGCAAAACAAACAGCTGGGCTGGGAGTCCATGAACCACCACAGTCTGCAGTTACAGGGGACAGCTGAATGCACCACTCTCCACCCCAAGTCTTCGAGGGAAAGTGGGAAGACTCTCACATAGAGAGCCCTTCACTTGGGATCCCCAGCGGTAAATAAACACACCAAGGTGTGTCCAGACAGCGGACGTTAAGAGTTGAGGTGGATGGTGTGCAGCAGCAACAGCCTGTACAAACACTCACCGCAAGGCGGAAGGACGTGGAGGGCAGACCCGTGGGCCGCGGCTTCCTGAGGGAGGTTCAGGGCCCTGGACCCAATGTGGAATTCCATCCGAGCAGGAGTATGTGCAGATAGGATGCCGCCGCACGCCTGAGCTTCCTATCACAGTGTCAGGTCCGAGCAGTGTTGTTTTCAGGCAATGGATGGTATCGGCCACGAGCTGGATATCCACCATCGCCCTGTTTTTGCCAATAAAATGTGGAGCTGGAGGGTTACAGCAGGTCAGACAACATCCAAGGAGCAAGACAGTCAACATTTTGGGTCGGGACCCTTCATCGGGACTGGGGAAGGGGAAGGGAACTTAGAAATAAATGGAGGGTTGGGGCCGGGGGAAGGTAGGTGGGATGGTGATAGGTGAGTGCGGGTAGGGAGCTTGTAGTGTTTGGTCAATGGGAAGGGTGGTCCGGATAGGTGAGAAGGGAGATGGACGGGTTGTTTCAGGTCAAGGAGGCCGGGTTGAGAGGGAGGGCTGGACATGGGATGAGGCCGGAGTTGTGGGCAGATTTGAAGCTGGTGAACTCTTAAGTTGAGGCCATTGGGCTGTAGGCTCCCGAGGTGGAATGTAAGGTGTTGTTCCTCCAGAAATGGTTCTCCCTACAGATCCTCAGCTCCACACTTGCAGAACACATGAACTGGAGGAACAACACCTTATTTTCCGCCACGGGAGCTTACAGCCCAATGGCCTCAACGTAGAGTTTGCCAGCTTCAAAATCTCCCCACCCCCAGCCTCCTCTCATCTCCCCCCCCCCCTCCCCCTCCCCCCCCCAGGCCTCCTTGACCTGACACAACCTGTGCATCTCCCTTCTCACCTATCCTTCCCACCCTTCCCATTGACCAATCTCTACAACCCCTACCTGTATTCACCTATCACCATCCCACCTGCCTTCCCCCAGGCCCGCCCCACCCTATCCATTTATTTCTGAGCTCCTTCCCCCTCCCCAGTCCTGATGAAGGGTGCTGACCCAAAATGTCAACTTTCCTGCTCCTCAGATGCTGTCTGACCTGCTGTAACCCTCCAGCTCCACATTTTATCGATTCTGACTTCCAGCATCTGCAGTCCTTGCTAAATCCTTAATCGCCCTGTTTGGGTCTGCTTTTATTTAATATCCAGAAGTGTTAGCACGCACAGCTGAACAGTTCGCACCTGGAGTACATTGTTTTATCTTATTAACCAGCACCAGTAAATTGCCCATATTTGATTTGATTTATTATTGTCATATTTACCTAGATACAGTGAAAAGTTTTGTTTTGTGTGGAGTACAGGCAGATCATAACATACAAAGACCAGAGGGTGATTGCATTCCTCGCTCTGTTCAATGTTACAGCTGCAAAGAAGGTGCACAAAAAGCAAGATCAACATTAGATTTGAAATTTGAGAGGTCCATTCAGAAGTCTAATAACAGGAGGGAAGAAGCTGTTCTTAAATCTGTTGGTATGTGTGTTTAAGCTTTTGTATCTTTCAATGTTTCCAATTAACTAAACGCAAATCCCTTTCTGGGTTTTACAAACTATCACTGATGGGGGAGAGGTAGTGAGAGCGGGAAGGGGCTAAATAAAAATGGAGTGGAAGGGATGGGTCTGCCTTATGACTTTTGACATTCTGTTTGTCTTAAATGTTTTCTAACCTCTGGAGCAGCTGGAACCTGAACCTGAACCTGGGCCTCCTGGCTCAAAGGTAGGGACACTACCACTGTGTCACAAGAGCCTATCATGGGGCTGCCCTTTGTATTAATATCCAGTAGTGTTACCACACACCTCAACAACTTTCCCATCACCAAATCACGGTGACATTTTTTTAGTTTCCAACTATTAACCACCACTAGTAATCACCTATGCACCCAATTAGAAGTTTATGTGCAAAGCCCATTATGCATGCTGCGAAACATCAAAAATGAAGGGGTTTGGTGTGGGGTAATAGGGAGAGTGGAATGGGGCTAAATCAAAATGGAGTTGGAGCGGTGAATAAAGTGCTATGTTCCCTGCAATTTTCTGCCTCTTTCTAAAGGCATCAAGACCATTGATGGACAGTGCATGCTTCTCCTCCAAGAACAGCCAGGCACAAACGTATTCACAGAAGAGTGACAGGCAGTCGACAGATAGGACATCCTCCACAGGCCATTGCCTGGACCTGTTTATAGCTAGCCTGGCCAAGCCTAGGAGCGGATCCTAAATCTACCCACACCCCTCTGCATCATGGGTCTACATTTTTAAAAATTTTTCCTCATCAACCTGTTTAAGAGTCACTGTCAAACAGCCCTGGAGCAGGTAGGATTTGAACATGGTCCCTTGGTCCAGAGGTAAGGGCACTACCACTACACCACAAGGTCCACCTTATGGATATTTTCTAATTGACCCATTCAGGGATATCTCTGTCTTTCTCTCTCACACAAGCACACCTGGAGCAGGTAGGATTTGAACCCAGGTCTCTTGGCTCAGAGGTAGGGACACTTCCACTACACTACAAGAGTCCTTGTTCCTCAAGGTATTGACCTAGGCCTAACCACTTTCAGCTGCTTTATCAATGGTGTTCACTCCTATAAGAAATGGGAATGTGCAATCATTAACAAACAATGTTCAGCACTGACAACTCAGATACTGAAATAGTCCATGTCCAAATGCAGCAAGACCTAGACAATACCCAGGCTTGTGCTGAAAAATGGCAAGTAATATTCATACTGCACAAGTGCAAGACAATGACCATGTCCAACAAGAGAGAATCCAAAGATTGTGCTTTGACTTCAACAATATTCCCATCACTGAATCTCCCACTATCAACATCCTGGTGATTACCATTGACCAAAAACTGAATGGGACTAGCTGTATAAATACAGTGGCCACAAGAGCAGGTCAGAGGCTAGGAATCCTGCAGTGAGTAACTCACCATCTAACTCTCCGAAACCTGTCTGCTATCTGTGAAGCACCATCGGGAGTGCAATGGAATGCTCCCCACTGTGAAGTTTTAACAATGCTCAAGAAGTTTGATGCCATCCAGGACAAAGCAGCTTGCTTGATGGACAGCACATCCACAAATATTCACTCCCTCCACCACAGACACTCACTAACACCAGTCTGTACCATTTCTTCAACCCCACTTTCTAAACCCATGACCACTACCCTCCAGGAAGATAAGGGCAGCAGATAATTGGGAACACACCACCTGAAAGTTTCTCTCCGAGCCACTCTCAATCCTGACTTAGAGTTATATTGCTGTTCCTTTAGTGACACTAAGTTAAAAATCTTGGATATCTTACCCCGACAGCATTGTGTGTCTATCTACAACACGTGGGCTCCACCATTTCAAGAAGGCAGCTCACCCACATCTTTGGAAGGACAACTGGGGATGGTGAGAGGTGAGAAAGTGTAAATGTTTAGTGGGACCTGGGAGTCCATGTCAATAAATTACTGAAGGGCAACATGCAGCTGGAGCAATTTATTAGAAAAGCTAATGTTAGTCTTTATCACAAGAGGATCTCAGTACGGAAGTGATCAAGTCTTGTTTCGATTGTGTAGATCGCATCTGGAGTGATGTGTACAGTTTTGGTCTCCTTATCTCAGGAAGTATTTTATTGCAATGAAGCATCACCAGTTTTGTCCCCACTGTTGGTGAGACTGTTCAGTGCAGAAGAATTGGGCAAACTGGACCTCTATGCTTTAGGGTTTTGAGGAATGAGAGGATGTCATTGAAACTTACAAAATACTTAAAAGGACAGAAAGGATAAATGCAGGTAGGGTGATTTCCCTTATCGTGGAGTCAGAAACCAGGGGACATAATTTTAAAATAGGAGGTTGTGATTTAAGACTGAGATAAGGAGCATTGAGAGGGCCACGGAAGTTCAGTATTGGAGTATATTTAAAGTGGTGCACCTTGTTCCAACTCGACAAGCCAGTGACTGGCATTCACATGGTGATACTCAATTGCTATTGCAAAGAACATGACCTAGAAAGGGGACCTGGCACCCTGCTTCACTGACAGGTCTCTGGAGTTGCTGGCGGAGGGAGTGGTAGAAAGGAGAAGAATCTGCTTTCCTGGAGATTGGCACAGGAAACCCAACTGCCAGCCTGAACCCAGACAGTAGCCGGGCTGTGTGCCATTTCTCAGATCTAACAAAATGCACAATCCTGCAGGAAGAAGGTCAGTGACCTGCTGACTCTGTAAGGGTGTGTGCCACCATCTTCTCTCTGCTACCTCACACTCCGTCTTAACAGAACCATTGCACGGTCTCATTACCTAGCCTAATGGTCTGCACGTCGCTGTACTACATGCAGAATTGCATTATCAAGTGTAACGGTCTGCACCTCTCGCTTCTGCATGCACAGTCACGTTATCAAGTGGGCTTGGACTGTGACTGATATTCAGCTCCTCCTCCCCTATGAAGAGGAGGCCTTTGAGATTTGAGACTGCTATTGGAGATGCTAAGACCTGGGAGGAGTTCAGCCAGTCCAGTTCACTTCAGTGTGCTGTGCTGCTCTCACATTACCATCAATGCTGCTTATCTCAGTCCTAAGTCACAATTTATTCTCAAGATGCTGGAGCTTTTACTCCAAATGCACAACTAATTACCTCTTTTCTCTGATGTGAGCACCAGCAGAGGGTACTTCTGCTCCTCAGTGGAGGTGGTGTTGTAGTGGCTCCTAATCCAGAAACCACAACTCCTGTTCTGAGGGCAACGGTTCAAATCCTACCATGGCAACTGCAGGAATTTGATTGGAGAAGTAATGGCCTTGCATTATTATAGTTTAACCTATTAATCCAGAGAACAGGTCATGTTCTGGGGATCTGCGTTCAAATCATATCATATAGTGGAACTTAAATTCAATACGAATCTGGAATTAAGAGTCTAATGGTGACTATGAAACCAGTCTGTATGTATGGAAAAACTCGTCTGGTTGGCTATTTTCTTTAGAGAAGGGAAACTGCCATCCTCAACTGGTCTGGCCTACATGTGACTCTAATGGTTGACTCTCAACTGCCCTCTGTGCAGTTTGGGGATGAGAAGTAAATGCAGGCCTAGTCATTAATGCCCACATCCCAAGAATGAATAGGAAAAATAAAATTAATACGACTTATTACTTCATCAAAATGACTCAATTGAATTAGTCAAACAAAATTTGCCCTTAATGAGGGTCTTTCCCCTAAGGTGGGGGTGTTCAAAACCAGGGAGAGTATTTTTAAGGTAAGAGAAGAAAGATTTTAAAAAAAGATACGAGGGGCAACATATTGACACAAAGTGGTTCATGTGTGGAATGAACTACTAGAGGAAGTGGTGGATGCAGTTACAGTTACAACATTAAAAGACGTTTAGATAAGTTCATGAATAGGAAAGGTTTGGTGGAATGTGGACCAGGAGCAGGCAGGTGGGACTAGTTTAGTTTGGGAATGTGGTCAGTGTCCGTGCTGTATGACTATGATATTAAATAGAATCCCTACAGTGTGGAAACAGGCCCTTTGACCCAGCAAGTCCACACCAACACACAGAGCATCCCATCCAGACCTAACCCCTAATCTCTGAACACTACGGGCAATTTAGCCTGGCCAATCCACGTAGCCTGCACATCTTTGGATTGTGGGAGGAAACCAGAGCACCCGGAAGAAACCCACGCAGACATGGGGAGAATGTGCAAACTTCACACAGACAGTTGCCCGAGGGTGGAATTGAACCCAGGTCCCTGGGGCTGTGAGGCAGCAGTGCTAACCACTGAGCCACCATTATCTTGCTGGCATTCCTTAGTTTTATTAAAAATTGGGGTGAGTAATAAATGCTGACCTGAAGTGATGCCCATGTTGCCAGAATGAGTAATAAAAAACAAGTGGATGAAAGTGCAACCCTCTTACCCAATCAAATTGGCTGGCAGCTCCAGCAAGGCCAAGCTCGGCTGCCAGTGCTCCCAGAAGAAAGCTCAGTGGATACCTGGTTCCAGGTAAGTCAAGGATTCATACAGGGGAGGATTTGTCTGACTTACATAGAGGGGTGGAGTGGGCCTTTCAGAGTCCCCATTGCGAAGGGCACCGCTTGTAAACAGAACGTCCTATGATGCTGCTTGGCCTGCTGTGTTCATCCAGCCCTGCACCTTGTTGTCTTGGATTCTCCAGCATCTGCAGTTCCTACTATCTCTGGTCCTATTCCTCCCTGTCATTTTACACAAAACAAACAAGCTGACCACTCTTGCACAGCCCCTCACACAACACTCATGTTACAGTGTGGGCAGGTAACTGAGGTCAGTTGATCATTAACCAAACTCTGAGACGTTCTGCCATAACAGGGCAGATGTACACATTTTGTTCTCTTTCTCGTCATTACCGCTTAATAGCAGTGTAGGCTGAGAATGTGACCAAATCCAGTGCACAAAAGCCTGCTAACTCAACACATGTATTGGATTCTCGCATTAGCCTCTTGGACCCATTGTGTCAGGGAAGTTAAGATCCAGTTGTGTGAGAGGAAGACTGCACAGACTTTAACTGGGAGCCGAGCAATAGGGAAATTGCAATCATGAGCCCCCTCTCTGTGCCATTGAGAATTGGGCTACCAAGCACCATGTTATAATACAGCACTAAAGTGTAAATAAATGGATTTGTAAAGAATATGTTCAATCTATGTAAAAGGCATGGAAATGTTAGATTATTTAGACATTTTTTTGTTAAAAGCACATTTAAAATTTCTTCAGTATATTAGAATAGTAATCCTTCAAATTGAATGAAAACTATCAACGTCTCACAACTGAATTCTTAAATAGATTTAAAAACCAAAAGAACTGCGGATGCTGTAAATCAGGAACAAAAACAAAGTTTCTGGAAAAGCTCAGCAGGTCTGGCAGCATCTGTTAAGGAGAAAACAGAGTTAACGTTTCAGGTCCGGTGACCCTTCCTCAGAACCTGGGGAAAGGTCACCGGACCCGAAACGTTAACTCTGTTTTCTCCTTCGCAGATGCTGCCAGACCTGCTGAGCTTTTCCAGCAACTTTGTTTTTGTTCTTAAATAGATTTTTCTGCTATGCATCTGTTTTCATTAGTGGAAAAGATTATTAGTGTATAGAATATTGGGCATTATGCCAAGGTCTATGCTGTTCCCCCTCACCATACCCCCACCACCAACCCCATTCATTCTATCCCAAGAAAGTCACAAGGTGATTTGGAATTTTCTTTAATATACAGTTTACGAAGCAAGTATTGAAGATAGTCAGATATTCCTTAATTGCACATTAAACATGACATGAGATTCCTCGTTGCGCTAAGAGCACCAAGAGCACCACCTACCTTTCTAGAGTGGTGTTTCTGTATTCCAGAGTATCTGGTAAGGCTTTGCTGAGCAGCATTCCTTTCCGCTCTGTGTTTTGGAACTCTTTTCTGTCTCAATCCTAAAATTCAATCAATTCCACTGGTTTATATAAATCTGTTAAAAGTAGGTCAGAAAATGGCCCATCAAGCCCACACCATCAGGGAAGAATACATACCATTAAGCTAGAACATTACAATGTTCTGAAAGAGACAACAAAAAAGCCAAGTGGCCAATTGAGGAAAAGCTCTGGGAAAATTCCCTGTGTTTTGTAAGACAATCTTGCAAAGATCCAGGAGGCTATGGTAGCCATGTTCCTTTTAAAGAAGACATACTGATCCCAGCTCACATTTGGGCTAACAGCTATTTCATCTGGATTCTGTCTCTAGAACTCTATGTTATTGCACACATGGGCAGACGCTCATATTTGCTGTCTGTTTACGTGGATCTATGCTATTCCAGAGGATTCCCTATTTCATTTCCTACACCTGGCTCTGTCTATTGTCATCTTCATTTGATAAAGATTTCTGCTTTAATGCTGTTACTGTTCAATGAAGTGTAACTAGGTTGTTAAAGGCATAATAAGTTTATAATTACTTATAAGCACCCTCACTGGCCCTGAAAAGCATACTTTATAATTTTGCAATCTGCAAGAAATCCCAGAATAAAGGAAAAACAACTGTATGAGTGAAGAGCGTTGATTGGTGGGTAAGTGGACTCTGATTGATAGAAGTTGTCATGAAGAGTATACTAGTTGTTGAAGACTGACAGTTCACTACCAAGAATTGTTTAAATTTTAAACCAGGCAAGTTTTTTTTTACCCTGAGAACTGAATGAAAGAATGGCTTGTGCATATTTTGCTCAACTGAAACAGGATTAGTGTACCATATGCAGTGTCATTGTGTACATTTAAGGTTGAGATAGATAGATTCTTGATCAATGAGAGAATCATAAGACTGAGATATGGACCAAAATTCGGATACTCAGACTGAATCTACTCTGCCATTCGATCGTGGCTGATATGTTTCTCAAATCCATTCTCCTGCCTTCTCTTAATAATGCTTGATTCTCTGAATGATCAATGACCTATCTGTCTCAGTCATCAATACATTCAATGACTTGGTCTCCACAGCCCTCTGCAGCAATGTTCCACAGATTAACCATTGTCTGACTGAAGAAATTCTTCCTCATCTCAGTTCTAAAGAATCATCCTTTCACTCTGAGGCTGTGCTCTTAGGTCCTAGTCTCTCCTATTAGTGGAAAATCTTCTCCATGTCCACTCTAGCCAGCCCTTTCAGTATTTTGGAAGTTTCAATCATATCTCCCTTTATCCTTCTAAATTCCATCGAGTACAGACCCAGAGTCCTCAACTGCTCCCCATGTGACAAGGCCTTCATTCCCAGGATTGTTCTTGTAAACCTTTTCTGGACCCCCTCCAAGGCCAGCACATGCTTCCTTAGATACCAGGTCCAAAACTGCTCACAATATTCCAAATGCAGTCTGACCAGAGACTTACACAACCTCAGCAGTACATCTCTGCTCTTGTATTCTAGCCGTTTTGAAATGAATGCTAACATTGCCTTTACCTTCCCAACTGCCAACTGAACCTCCATGTTAACCTTAAGAGAGAATCCTGAACTGGGACTCCCAAGTCCATTTGTGCTTTAGATTTTCAAAGCCTTTTCCTGTTTAGAAAGTAGTCTGTGCCACTGTCCTTCGTACCAAAGTGCATAACCTCACATTTTCCCACATTATATTCCATCTGCCACTTCTTTGCCCACTCTCCTAGTCTATCCAAGTTCTTCTGCAGCCTTCTGTTTCCTCAATGCTACCTGTCCCTCTACATATCTTTGAGACATGTGCAAACCTATCAACAATGCCCTCAGTTCCTTTGTCTAGATTGTTAATGTATAACATGAATAGCTATGGTCCCAACACGTGCCCCGTTGGAACACTTCTAGTCACCAGCTGCCATCCTGAAAAAGACCTGTTTATTGCCATCCTCTGCCTTCTGCCAGTTAGCCAATCCTCTATGCATGCCAGTATCTTGCCCCTGACACCATGGGTTCTTATCTTATTTAGCAGCCTCCTGATTGACACTTGTCAAAGACCTTCTGGATATCCAAATAGGCCACATCCTCTGGTTCCCCTTTGTCTAACTTGCTTGTTACCTCCTCAAAGAATTCTAAGAGATTTGATAGGCATGACTTCCCCTTAACAAAACCATGCTGACTGAGCTCTATTTTACTATGCACTTCAAAGTACTCTGCAATCTCATCTTTAATAACAGACTCTAAAATCTTACCAACGACTGAGCACAGGCTAACTGGCCCATAGTGTCTTGTCTTCTACATTCCTCCTTTCTTAAACAGGTGTGTTACATTTACCTTTTTCCAGGGATGCTCCCTGACTCCTGTAATTCCTGGAAAATCCCCAATGATGCCTTCACAATCTCCTCAACTATCGCCTTCAGAACTCTGGGGTCAGTTCAGGTCATGGGGAATGGGCAGGAAAGTGGACAAGAAGAATGTTGGATCAACCATGATCTTATTGAAAGGTGGAGCAGGCCGGAGGGTTCAAATAGGTTACTCCTGAGCCTATTTCATATGGTCCTACGGTGGTACATCTTCTTTCTGTCTGCAAAGAACAGGGACCCAAGTATTAATATATGTAACTTCCAGTACACTCAATACACCATACTGGAAGCTGGGCTGACAATCCTGTTGTCTTTGTAAATAGACAGCACTTGTTTATCAATCCTGAATGTGCTGAGTCACATGCAATGTTGGATACAGTGCTGTGAGTTTTACAAGTGTGAATTTCTTGGGTTATGAATTGATTATAAATGTCAATGCTGGCTTGACGCTGGGTACGTATGCTGTACGCCATACAGACTGGCAGATCACATCTAACAGTATACTCCTTTAGTTGTTTATAACAAGTAAGACCACACCCAACCACCAGGTCTGCAGGACTGGAAGAGAAGCTCACAGTTTATAGACAATGAGTGAATGTGAAAGAGTAGCAGAATTAGACTATATGTTATGAGTCAAATAAAAGCAAAATACCGTATATGCAGGAAATCTGAAACAAAGACAGGAAGTGCTGGAGAAACTCACCAGGTCTGGCAGCATCTATAGAGCCAGAAACAGTTAGTGTTTCGAGTCCACTATGATTCTTTAGAATTCTATGCAAAGTTAGGGTTGGACCTGAGGGAACAGAGCACAGCAAGTTCGGAGGAAGACAGGTTACACTGAGCGAAGGGAGCGCAGAAAATAAGGCAGTTGATGTCAGGTTAGCAATTCTTGATGAAGTGATCAAGATCAGGTAAATGGCCAGAGGAAGGGGTCTGGGTGAAATGGGTGTGGTAGGGAGAGGGTTTCTGTCCAATGACATGAGAAGATGAAGAAAGAAAAGTTTAGCATCATGTTGTGCGCAAAATTCACGATGTGGGGGTGCAAAGGGATAATGCTAAGTCCTTTGTTAAATACAGATCATTCAGCATTACACAGGGGAAAGTCAGAGAATATAGTGAATACACAACAGAAGTGGGGATAAGATGAAGTGATAAACTCAGAGTGGAGGGGAGAGGATTTAGAGAGACACCAGTACTCCAAGCGGCTTGGATATCCTTAAGATAGCATGAGGCAGTGCTGAGGGAGAGGTCAAGAATGCATATGGCGATACACGGCTCTGAGTGTGGATCTTAGGACGCAGCAGGAGCAGCTGGCTGAGGAATGTTATATGTGTCAGAGTTGTTTGTAATCTGTGGATTCGAAACAATACTGTGCATGCTGGAAATCGTAAACAAACCCAGAGAATTCTGGAGAAGGCCCTAGCCGCATCTGTGGAGAGAGAAACAGAGTTCCCAATCCAAGTCCAGTATGACCTTGTTTAGAAGGTTGGTCCTTACATTGCAATATGCAGGTGTCTTTCAAATGGTATAGCACTGTTGTGGAGCCAGCCCGGTGAGAAACAACAATTAAATAAGCATTCCATACAGTCAGTGAGATCTCAACTCATTATTCGGTGAATCTATCTCAGTAGCATATTAGATTAACTTGATTTATTCCTGGCAGTTTGGTACTGCACATTTTATCTTTGCTTAGATTCTGTTTCACCTTTTATTACTGCTAAGTAAAATGATTTTAGTCAGCCATCAGAGAAGGGTAACTTACTCATTAATTCTTCCAGATTTGACGAAAAATATGATAATACAGTATCTCTGCACCAATGAAAAATCAAAACTTTGTTCCATCAAATCCAAATATTTAAATTAATTGTATAATTTAAAGTACTCCTGGTATTGCTGAAATTAATCATTTGATTAGCTTAAAAGAGCAACTTTCCAATGCGCATATTACTTCTTAAAACACACTTTGAAAAGTAAGCTGAATGATAGACTTTAAAGAAAACTCGTTAAGGGCAAGGTTTTATTTAGAACTTTTTAATGATTTTATTTACTGGCTTCCATTTTACCTTAGTTAAAGAAAAATACAATACAGTGTAACACAAATAGGCAATATATTGTAGATGTTTCCCCATCAACCTGATCGTAGATATTACAAACCTCTGGAGCAAATGGGACTTGAACCCAGGCCTCCTGGTCCAGTGGTAGGACAATGTATTGTATACAGTTCAACAATTCTAGTTTAATAGTGCGTAGCAACAATACAGAAGAAAATAGACAAAAATGTATGTTGCCTTACCCCTTTTTAGATTAGCTTAGCTGAATAGTTCATTTTTTATTAATAAAATATCATATTTTGCCAGATGTTCATAATGATGCAGTATACATAATAATTATTGAAACTGTTTAATGCATTTAGGGTATGGTAGTATAGAGTGTTAAGTCAGTGCGGTGTTAAATCTGAAATAAAAACAGACATTGCTGGAAAAGCTCAGCATATCTGGCAGCATCTGTGATGCGTAATCACAGAATTAACGCTGATTTCTCTTTACAGATGCTGCCTGACCTGCTGAACTTTTCCAGGAACTTCTGTTTTTGTTTCTGAATTACAGCATCCACTGTTAGCTTTCATTTGGTGTTAAATCTGGTTGACTATGTGCTCTGGAAGAGGGCTATTGAATCTCCTGGGCAATTTTTAAGTGTACATAGCTCCAATATAAATGCTACGTGAGGACTGGGGGATAACAGCCATTATCCCACCTCTTACCCCACCCCCTGCCTCAAAAAAGACAAATGCCTCCAGCTTACTTTGTAGATATTTAAATATCCAAATATTCAAAAGGGAACTTTGTGTGCGTATATATCAAATCTGACACAGAGAGCTCTTTCCTAAACATGACAATTACATTTCTGCCAAGTAGAAGCACAGCGATGTAAATAGAGCCCTGGCAACTGAACCTAAACTGCAATTGTTAGCTTGGACCAGCAGTTACAATATAAAAGTGGTGCAGGATCTGCCTTTCTATTGCTTTCCTATCCTCATGCTACCTCCCTCATTGGTCCAATTTTGTCTCAGAATTAAAGTTCCTTCCACTCCCCAGTAAGTGAATCAATTAATCAAGGTTAGTGCTTTTTTTTAAAGAATGAAGATCAAGTCCACTAACAGTGCCATTTCCCAGGATTGTTTCACATCAACTCTCGTGGCAAAGTGTCAACTGGCACTCACTTTCGAACAAGCCTCTGAATTTCACGAACCAAAGCCTTTGGCATGCAGAATTTAGATATTTAACTATTTCCATTCTGATTAATACTGAATGTTGTTTAACTATTTCAATTCTGGTTAATACTAATCTGGGGCAACAAATAAATCTGGATAATTTAGTAGGAAGTGTTCAATGGATAAATTATTTCACTGCTGAGTTAATAGTTATGACTCAATATTAGGAAATAACGAGATGAAAGTACAGTGAGACACAGTTCAGTCGTACGGCGATAGAATCCTGCCATTTACATCACTGTAATCAAACCACTTTTGATGCATAATTAAATTCACATCATGCTGAAAAATAAACAAGAAATTTTGACAAGAAAAAAGCAGTAAACTTTCAAAATACGCTCCATTGAAGCATAGGGCATCAAAAATTCCAATGCAAATATTGACAATCGAGCTAATAAAGCAAATCATTCCCATATACTTCTCGCTGTTGGCGGTTTTGGGGAACTTGGAAAAATTCACTTGAAAACTGCACAGCGATGTTGCTGTCACCTCTAGACATCAAGCAACTCGGTGCTGTCAATATGCCACAATTGTGCAACATGCCTCTGGGGCTGTTTGACTAATTATTGAAGCTGACTGCTAGGGGCTTGAATTTCAATCCAGGGTCAGGAACTGGGCATCCCCATTGTCTCTGGGCCCTGAACCCTCAATGCATCTGCACCACTCGGGACATTATCCTTTAATGTAATTACATTCGAACCAAGCATTATTATGGGCAGGGAATCCTGCACAGCACAATGTCAGAAGAGAGGAGGCAGATGTTTGAGAGTACAATACCCTCATTGCTCAGAGAAATGGCCAAACAATTGAAACGTTTGCACCAGAACTCTCACACAAACCTCCGGTTGTTAAAATTATTCATAATTTTGGATGTGAATATAGGAGGTATGATTAGTACATTTGCAGATAACACCAAAATTGTTGGTGCGATGGACAGTGATGAAGGTTATCCCAGAGTACAACGGGACCTTGATCGGATGGGCCAATGGGCTGAGCTGTGGCAGATGGAGCTTATTTAGATAAATGTGAGGTGTTGCATTTTGGTAAAGCAAACCAGGGCAGAACTTATACAGCTAACAGTAGGGCCCTGGTAAGTGTTGCTGAAAGGAGAGACCTAACGGTGCAGGTACCTAGTTCCTTGAAAGTGGAATCGCAGGTAGATAGGGTGGAGAAGAAAGCAATTGGCATGCTTAGCTTCATTAGTCAGTGCATTGAGAGTAGGAATTGGGACATCATGTTGCAGCTGTACAGAACATTAGTAAGGCCACTTTCAGAATACTGCATTTAATTTTGGTCTCCCTGCTACAGGCATGATGTTATTAAACTTGAAAGGGTTCGGAAGACATTTACAAGGATGTTGCTGCGATTGGAGGGTTTGAGCTACAGAGAGAGGCTGAATAGGCTGGGGCTTTTTTCCCTGAAGTATCGAAGGTTGAGGGGTGATGTTATAGACGTTTATAAAATTACACAGGGCATGGATAGGGTGAATAGCCAAGGTCTTTTTCCCTAAGGTGGGGGAATCCAAAACTAGAGGACATAGGTTTAAGGTGAGTTGGTTAGGGTTTAAAAGGGACCTAAGGGCAGCTTTTTTGCAGAGAGGGTGATGCATGTATGAAATGAGCTGCCAGAGGAAGTGGTGGAGGCTGGTACAATTACAACATTTAAAAGGCACACAGATGGGTATATGAATAGGAAGGGTTTAGAAGGATATGAGCCAAATTCTAGCAAACAGGACTAGATTAGCTTACGATATCTGGTCGGCGCAGACAAGTTGGACTGAAGGGTCTGTTTCCATGCTGTGTAAGTCCACGACTCTATCAGAAAAAAAATTAATTAAATTGTTCCCCACTTTGAACCTGCTGAATATGCAATAAGTTGCACCAGGCTGTTTCAGTTTCACTATTACTGATGCGAAAATGACCTTGCTGACCCGTGAACAAACTCCTTGATGTGCTTAGCAGGCCAGTCACTGGAGCTATGTTGGTTTCCAGCTCCCACCAATCCGTTCCCATTCCTCACTTTGAAAATCTAACCACATCCCAGACACCTTCTGCAAGCTGATACACCAGCTGGGAGTGCCATTTTCAAAGTGCACCCACACCCATTCACTGCTCCCATTCTTAAAGGGGCTTGAAAATCAGAGTGTAGAGTTTGGATACTTTAAGTTTATAACTGATTCCTGGTTAAATTTGAGTTTTCTTTTTAGCCTATCTAATTATTTGGAGAGCTTGAATTTTAGGCTACTTTTGAATTTTGTTCCTACTTACAGGCAGTATGTTTTACTGGACAGCTTGTTGTTAAGCATTAATCAATGCCATCAAGGCACCTTTCAATTCAGCTTCACTTTCATCCCTTTCAGATTTCCACGCCTTGGAAAACCCAAGAATCAATACTTGAGCAATGGTTAAAATGATAACATCAAAATAACCAGCCTGCAGACAGTGAATGGATTAATGGCATGTCTCTTGCCTCACCTGAACGAAAACTGCAGTAGGGCCAGTTGGAAGGGAATTAATTCCTAATTTCAGAATTTTGCAGTTTTAACCACTGACCTAAAATCAACCCATCATTTTTTTTTTGTGGATTAAGATTTGGCCCATTTTGCGCAGTATTGCCTAACATTGAGCATCATTGAAAGCCATTTGGAAGAGTTTCTGCATTATTTGAATAAGATCAGACTCCAAGGGTGAAAACAATGACTCTCAAATTCATGAGATAACAAAGTGTAGAGCTGGATGAACACAGCAGGCCAAGCAGCATCAGAGGAGCAGGAAAGCTGACGTTTCAGGTCTGGACCCTTTTCTGAAGAAGGATCTAAGCCCGAAACGTCAGCCTTCCTGCTCCTCTGATGCTGCTTGACCTGCTGTGTTCATCCAGCTCTACACCTTGTTATCTCAGATTCTCCAGCATTTGCAGTTCCTACTATCTCTGAAACACTCTCAAATTCTTGGCAGTTTTTTCCTGATCCTGGCAAATGATGTGGACGCTGATTCAAATTTGTTACTTTTGCTTGAGTTTCTTTGTGTATCTTCTTATGTTCAATTTTCGCTCTTCATAGAAGTGCCTGCAGCTGATGTACGTGCCTAAATTAAACATAGGCAAAAGCAACAAAAAATTACAACTACTGCATTAGGGGAGAAGTGTATAATTGGAGCATTACTGTCAGTGCTTGTTTAATAGGAGCATTTAGGAAGGTTGAAGACTTGACAACCGAACTACAGCAAAGTATTGAGTTTGGTTTTAAAAACAGTAACATGCATTCTCAAACTGGATTCAGTCTTTTTACATTGCTTTTAAATGCATTTTAAAGGAAGGTGGCTACGGATGTATACTTGATGCAGGACTGTTGGGAGGTCCATGTCATTTCCACAGGGTGGCCTGAAGCTACTTAAAAGGGTCTGTTTCCATGCTGTATGACTCTATGACTTTATCAGTGCCCTCAGGTACTGAGGTGGCCTGTTTCTACCCCCCTGCACCCCCTCCACAGTGGGATGGAAATTGGGGTCAATGATTGCTAATGTTGAAGCTCCAAAAACTACTACAGGGTGGTCATTGTAGGGTAGGTGGTGAACAGAGCGGGCAAGGGGCTTGAGGCAAGAGGGGCTTTCTTTTAACATGGCCTCTCTCCTTTCCGATGCCAGATTCTTTAATTGGGCTATACCATGATAAACCACCCCAACGTCTCCACAAAAAGAATGCATTAAGAATAATGTGCACAATGTGTTTACATCCCCATAGAGTCCTTTCCAAAATTAGCCACAGAATCATAGAAACCCTACAGCGCAGAAGCAGGCCATTCAGCCCATCGAGTCCACACTGACCCTCTGGAGACCATCCCACCCAGACCCACCCCCCAACTCTGTCCCTGTAACCCTGCATTCCCCATGGCTAATCCACCTAGCCTGCACATCCCTGGTCACTGTGGTCAATTTAGCATGGCCAATCCACCTAACCTGTACATCTTTTCACTGTGGGAAAAATCCAGAGGAAACCCACGCAGATGCAGGGAGAAAGTGCAAACTCCACACAGACAGTCACCCGAGGCTGGAATCAAACCCAGGTCCCTGGCACTGTGAGGCAGCAGCACTAACCATCGAGCCACCGTGCCACCAAAGCTTTTTCTCTAGATCAGGGCAGATGCTAGATTGCCAAATTTCAAAAAACAGCAACATTTTACACAGCATGAGAAAATGGTACTGATAGATTTGCAAGCTGACTGTGGTTGAGGCATTGCCAGTAAGAATGCATCAGAGAACATTATTCACCATTCTGCTTTTGAATCGATGGCTGTGAAGTGAATGACAGTTACACAAGGATTACTAACACTGTTCAAAGCCATGGCCCATTTCTGAAGAAGGGTCCCGACCCGAAACGTCAACTTTCCTGCTCCTCTGATGCTGCCTGGCACATTTGGTCAAATTGGCTTCAAAATCACTTTTGGTATTCCATTATAATTGTGTAAAATTACGAGCATTCTGTCTTTTTGCCATCTTGAACTTTTGATTTGTTTGTACAGCTACTTTTATAAACTTAGAAAAAGGACTAGTTTTGACTTACCTATAACAAGTATTGGACAGTACAGTTGCAATACATATGGGAAATGTATTGGCACAGCAATAGGTTTAGGTAACTGAAAGGAATAGGTTCCCAGAGCTTCAAAGTATGGCAGCGACTGGTAAATGGCAATTACTGGAATATAAGAAATATTTTGTTAGTAACTTCAACACTAAAATCTTGAAGAAGCTGAAGATGTGTATACAGAATTATCTTGTGGCTTTTGTTTTATTAACCAAGTACCTCCACGGTATTTGTAACATTATCGTATGGCATCTAATTTCCCAATTTACTATGATGATGTAGAATGAAGAAATGCTGGTCAGTACGTGGCTTGGTTATTTCAGACGCTCAGTGTGTTGGAGCATTGATTAGGCAGTTTATTGCTGTGCTACCCCATGTGGTGAACCAATCTGTGTCATGCATTTCAAGAAACATAAAATAAAGGCTTTGGAGTTCCCTAAGGGCAGATACTTTAAAAAAAGTCAGAGGGACAGCCACCCCAGGCTGGGTGCAGTAATCTGATTTAGAGCATCAGGCACAACTAAGTTAAAAGATTTGTACAAATTCCATGTTGCATATTATGGGTACTGAGCAACAGCGCGTATTTGAAAATGCCTATCACCTCTCAACACTCCGATTGAGATTCTGGCCAGAGTTAAAGGATGAAAGTCTTGTCACTCAGAGTCACAAATGAGTTGTGACAGACTCCACCCAGTTTCCAGTCAAAATAAATCCACACTATTAAAACTGCTTTGAATGGACTGCGAAATATGACAAGTCTCATCTGACAGGCCCAGACTGTGGAGAATTGAAATGTCATGCTTGTGTAGAGCACACCTCTGAAGCTAAGGTTGAAAAGCAATCATGTTGACAGCACAGCTAAACAAGTGGAAAACCAAACTGCATAGCAACACTTGAGACACAGTCAGTGGTTGCAACAGCAATTAATAAAAATGTAACTTGTCTCATTTACTTTATTTTCTGTTGAAGATGCCATCTCCTCTGATTCTATCTATGATTAAGGAAGTCACACTGTCAATATCATCTTCAAATTCAGTCATACTTTCTTAACCAATTTGCCAGCTCGAAAGTCAGAAGGAGCATTTGTGTCATTTTCTTCCCTCCACCATTGAGATCACACTTGTCAGGTTTTATCGCAAATATGCACGTTCACATTAGCCATTCTTATCAGTGAGATGACATATCGTACAGCTTCAGAGTTCAAATTTAGTTTTCTGCACAAACCACTCAATAATGAGTCACAATTCCTACATCACCGTTAAATTAACGACAGTAAATTGCCAACCGAGTTTAAACAGACAAGCATCATCGGCTTTGATAGTTAATCATCTCTAATTAATCTTTCTGCCACTTATCCATCATTCTCTCCTCTTTATAAAATTAAGGCGCAGAGAGGTTTGTTATGCATTTTCAGCTTTGTTGGTACAAACATTTTGCACACAGCTAAGAGTTACCTAATCTCCCGGAAGAGGAGAGAAACAGATGAAAGTACAGGCACTTTGGGGGTAATAGCATGACAATTCTCTCCAGTCCTCCTGAGCCATTGAGTCTAGTCCAGGCAACAGCCTCAGCCCTGATTAAAATTACAAGGCACCTCTTGTATGAGGCAACTTTTGCCAAAACAAAACAAAAATAGGTCACACTCTTGCTTTCGGCATTGGCCAGGTGGTAGGGTGGTCGCTGACGCAGCCCAAGAAACCTGGGCACTGGACCAGCTGAAAACCAGACTGTCTAAGGCCGTGCGAATGGCCACCTTAAATCTGCAAACTTGTTGCAGTAGACAGAAGGAATGGTCGCAATTAACATTCAGTGAGGTGAACCCATCAACAACAACAGTGCCTGAGGCTAGACCCGAGGGTATCTGGGCAGAGGGTGACCAAATGTTTCTGTGCCAGGCTGGCCAGGAAAGAGCAAGCCACTGGTACCTGATGGTTCATCACAGGGACACAGCAAGTCTGTATGAGGCAGACAGAGAATCTGATTTAGCAACCATTTCAATTGCCACCAACACAAAAGTAAAATTATAGTTCATAAAGGTATCCTGTAGTGGATGGGGTACAGACCTGCTGGAAAACCTGACTGCCCATTTGGAAACTCAATGAAATCACTTTCCCGTCAACATGAGCAGATAGCCTGTTCCACATGGTCATGTTTCTCCAGGAAAAGAAGGTATCCCTGACTTTACACAATTTACAAATGCATCCCCAGTTCTCTAACCTATTTGGTTGAAACAATTATCTAAACCAACAACTTGAAAAGGTTCAGAAAACATTTACAGTATGTTGCCAGGCTTGGAGGGTTTGAGTTATAGGGAGAGGCTAAATAGACTGGGAATGTTTTCCCTGGAGTGCAGGAGACTGAGGGGTGACCTTGCTGAAGTTTATAAAATCATGAGGGGCATGGATAGGGTGAATAGCCAAGGTCTTTTCCCCAGGGCAGGGGAGTCCAAAACTGGAGGGCATAGGTTTAAGGTGAGAGGAGAATGATTTTAAAGGGATCTAAGAGGCAACTTTTTCACACAGAAGGTGGTGCTGTATGGAACGAGCTGCCAGAGGAAGTGGTAGAGGCTGGTACAATTACAACATTAAAAAGGCATCTGGATGGGTATATTAATAAAAAGGGTTTACAGGGATATGAGCCAAATGTTGGCAAATGGGAGTGGAGAAATTTAGGATATCTCGTCAGCATGGACAAGTTGGACCAAATGGTCCGTTTCCCTGCTGTACATCTCTATAACTCTACAACTTGACATGCACTTTCAGCTTTGCTGATACCTCTACTTCTCACCCAGCCCAGCGTTATATAATCTCTTGGAATAAATGTTGTGGTCCTCCTCTGCACTTTTCACAAAGCTTCAATATCATTGAGTATATGAGGGAGAGGACTTGGACAATATATTCTAACAGAGGCTTACAAAGGTGTTGTATTGGCAGAAGCTTAAGACTGTGCCTCTAAGTTGCCTTTAGTGAGGCATAGTCATTACCCCAAAGAGACTACACTAGTGATAAAAGAGGGAAAAAAAGTAGAATTGAAAAAAAGCACAAACATCTTCTAGAATCTATGTAACACTATAATTCAGGTTTACATAAGGTAATATGGTGAGTGAGAATAATACCTTCAGTCAGCAGTATTGAAGGCAAAAGAGGAATCCAAAGGCAATGATGAATCCATGACAATGTATACAAATCAGTTCCTACGATAGATAACATGCGATGTGGATACCTGCAATTTCAAGAAAATAATACGCTTGTAACTTTAAAACATTTTTAAATAATTAAATGCTCAATCAATGATCAATCGATGATCATTTTACAGATTGCTCATTTAATTACAAAGTAACTGAAGTTTCAATTTTACATGAAAGTCATCCAAGTTTCAGGATTGTTTTTCATTTGAAAGAGACGCTGTCACCGAGGTTGAAATGTTTTTCACATATCACGGAATTTGAATGAATGCATAAACAGCTGACTTATGTATTACAGAGCCACCTCTGTGTCATTGTACATGAATCTCAAAAGGTCAGCATATCAGCAGTCTATAATATTAAACTGTTCAAGTTCAGCTTCTTGATTCCTTGACATGGAATAGATTTAGAAAAGGGAGAATGTTCAAAGTAAACCAGACACCAAACAGTCAGCTGCAATAAAAAGCACACAGCCAAAGCCAAGTATTTTGCTACTTGCGCACATCACTGGTAGGAAACAAAGAAGATGGAATATTTTTGAATGCTGAATGTTTTTTGAAATTGTCCTTTATTAAAAAGGATGGGGGCCAATTAGCTCTGATGGCAGGATGGCTGGTTTTCAGTGCAGAGTGATGTGAGTTCAATTCCCCCATCAGCTGAGGTTACTATGAAAGACTCTCCTTCTCAACCTTTTCCCTCACCTAAGGCATAGTGACCCTCAGGTTAAACCACCACTAGTCATCTCTCTCTCTAATGAGTGAGCAGCCCTATGGTTTGGTCAGACAATGGTAATTTTACCTTTACTGTAATGAGGTTGCTGCATCTGAGTGGCATGTATAAATTAAACTTGCTGCAGAAAATTAACTCTTGTCCATTTCACTCTAAATAGACCACAAGTTTTATTTGCTGCCAGTTAACCTCTTTGGGATTTAAAATTAACTAAGCATGGTGTCTAACTCTCTCCACTTCCAATTCTCATGGAGTCATACAGTCATACAGCACAGAAATGGAACCTTTGGCCTACCATGTTCATGTCAACCAAGCTATATACGTTTACCGCACTGGGTTCACAGCCTACTATGCCCTGGTGTTGTAAGTGCTTGTGCAAGTGCTTCTTAAATTGCTGATAGGGTTAGGTGACAGGCAAGAGGGCTTGTTTGTAGCATAAACACCAGCATAGAGAAACTGGGCGTAATGCATTTCTAATGAATTAATACTTCTTGTTTCTATGCTGGAAGCTTTGAATTGGAAGCCAATTCACTCCACGCAAAGCTACCCCAGAGCAATAACATGCAATGGGCAAATTACTGGGACTCCTGCCCTGAGGTTGGGAGAAAGTCCTGCCCAGAGGAGCTGCTGGACAGATCCATCACTCTCAGGAACACTTGAGGTTAGTTCTGAGAACAACAAATGCTGGAGATCACAGCAGGTCAGGCAGCATCCATGGAGAGAAAGCAAGCTAACATTTCGAGTCTAGATGACTTTTCATCAGAGCTTCAGCATCTGCAGTAATTTGCTCCTACTAGGTCAGTACTGAGCACTGCCGGTACTCCAGGAGGTGGTCAGAGGAAACTCAAGGATAAGGATTTAGGGCGTCAATCCAGAGAAGGGAGGTGGTTGGGGTGAGGGACCTGGTTCTGTCAGGCAGGCAGTGCAGAAGGAAGGGGGACTGGCATCTTGAAGGGCTTCCCCCAATATGCGTTGGGCATCCCTCTAAGTCACGGGCATTTCCTTCCTTCCTACATTTGGTCATGCAGGCCTTTTAAAACAGCTTGGCCATTATTGCCTTACTGCTCATGTCAGCCTTGCCTAACATTCAGGCCCTTTGGCTTTTTAAGAAACCTCATTAACCTTTAATTTTTGTTTAAAAATGGCAGATAAATCTATGTTAAGACCAGGATCGGTTTAGCCAACAGCTCATGTCTCCAACGTTCCGAATGTCTGATCCACAGTAGTTGCAGTAACAATGCAGGACATGGTAAATCCATGGAAATGATGGAGATAGAGAGGTTCTTGATTAGTCAGGGGATTGAGGGTTACAAGGAGCAGGCAGGAGAATGGGGTTGAGAAAGATATCAGTCACGATCGAATGGCAGAGCAGACTTGATGGGCCGAATGGGCTAATTGTGCTCCTGTATCTTATGGTCTAAAACCATTAACGTGAACTCTAAACTTTTCCTGGAAAATACTGAGGATGTACTCACTTCAGGACTTTCTCAGGGTTCCAAGGCTTGTGGGTTGAGTCAGAGACCTCTCCCCATATCAGAAGATTTGGGCCATCATTATTGACAAACTTAACTAGTGGCAGAAAATGATCAACACTCATCACCCACACTTACCCACATGTCATGTGGCACCTTGCCAAAATGCATGCATGTCTGTGGTTTTGTAAGATAAGTAAGCAAAACTTGCACATTTTGAAATGTGGTTTTGTGAAGTCATTATCTTTAATTTCTGCATCAGTCTTCATAAAGTAATCAAAAATTCATCCAGTGACCCAAAACATTAACTGTACTTTCTCTCCACAGATGCTGCCTGACCTGCTCAGGTTTTCCTGCAATTTCTGATTTAGTTTCTGAATTCTAGCATCTGCAGTTCTTTATTTTCTTTTCATAAAGTAAGCATTTACTCACTGTCAATCTAAATTATCAGAAGCTCCAATGCATTGGTGTTAAGTAAACTAAAGAAGTAGAGGGATTGTAACAAAAACAAATCTGTGAACCGTTATGAGGAAGGGTCACCAGACCCAAAACGTTAACTCTGTTTTCTCCTTCACGGATGCTGCCAGACCTGCTGAGCTTTTCCAGCAACTTTGTTTTTGTTCCTGATTTACAGCATCCGCAGGTCTTTTGGTTTTTATTTAGAGGGATTGTAAGATAGAAATGCTTAGGACAGAGGTATGGGTTAAATCCCCACTAATACAGATGGCGATGACACTTGCCTGAAAGTCAAAATTATCAGGGAATTTAAGGGTTTGAAAATAGCATGGTCAATGTTTTAACAGTATGCCACCAATTGGTGGAAGATGACAAGGGGTTAAGCTATCTGAATCAAGCAACCTAATATATTTGTCGCCTTCCTTTAAGTTCTGAAATACAGAAATCAAGCCAATGATGAGCTTCCTACTAAAGGCAGGGCAGTAGTCCGATAACATAATCGGTGCGTAACTTGATTTCACTTTGAAGGGGTGGTTCATGTTGTGGGATCCCAAGCAATGATCCAAGTAGAAGCTGCTGGCTCCCAGAGTAAATAGCTGTTTTAACACACCCTATGACCCAAGAATGCTGTCTCTCATGCCTATTAAGAGAAACGTTTGCCTTCTGTCTATTCTGACACCAGTCTCACTAAAGCCCTCTCAATCTCCAGCCTGTGCTCAGCACCTCTCAATCTCCAGCCTGTGCCCAGCACCTCCCAATCTCCACCATGTGCCCAGAACCTCCCAATCTCCACCATGTGCCCAGCACCTCTCAATCTCCAGCCTGTGCCTAGCACCTCCCAATCTCCACCCTGTGCTTAGCACCTCTCAATCTCCATGTGCCCAGCACCTCTCAATCTCCACCATGTGCCCAGCGACTCCCAATCTCCCCCATGTGTCCAGTCCCTCCCAATCTCCAGCCTGTGTCCAGTGCCTCCCAATCTCCAGCTTCGGCCTATTCAAAGATTCTCAAAGGGTGAGGCAAATATGGGCCAGAGATTGGGAGTTGCTGGGCAGAGGCTAGAGATTGAGAGGGCTTCAGTGAGACGAGCGATCAGAATGGATGGCAGTGCCGGCCAAACCCAATAGAACTCAAAGGAGAGGACAGCTGCTGTGGTGAATCAGTCAAATGCTGCTATGGTGACTGAGTCCACAAAATGCTCACTGTTAGATGAAGAGATCAATGGTGAGCAAGTATGACCCAGTATTGTTTGGAGGCCAAGAACCGACTAACTGAAGCATCACTTTGATTTTTTTTCTGAAGAAGGGTCTAGGCCCGAAACGTCAGCTTTCCTGCTCCTCTGATGCTGCTTGGCCTGCTGTATTCATCCAGCTCTGCACCTTGTTATCTCATCACTTTGAAGTTGTGCTTTATGAGCTTTCTTTTCTTGATAGCAGCCTGCAGAAATTTCTTCTGCTCTGTACAAATCTTAACAGAAATTTCACCCAGTAGGCTAATGGTCATTCATACTGCCCAGTTACTCACTTGATTACATCGAGGGTGCTCCAGAGGGAAAACAAGCCCCAAACTGTAGGTTTAGCCTGCATCTCCTCTTGACTGGTGATGACCACAAAAAGGATTATGTTCCTCTCGGTAACCTGAAAATATACACCAGTAACACTGGCTATAACTCTGTGAGCTTCATAAATGTTAGTGCTTGCACATGAAGTTCACACAAATGATGTGCTAATTTGAAATAAGGATAACCATCTTATCACACATTTTGTTTATATTTATCACATCTGTTTCTCTAGCTGCTTTACACCATATTAAACGACATGTCTGAAATTTGGCTAAAATATGAAACAGAAACATAGAATATAGGAACAAGAGTTGGCTATTCAGCCCTTCAACTCTGTTGAGCAATTCAATATGACCATCCAATTCCACACCCTGTTCCGGCTTTCTCCACAGACCCTTTAGTCTTAAGAACCAAAACTGACATATCGTTGGAAGCATTCATTATTTTGACTTCAACTACTTTCTTTGGCACAGAATTCCACAGGCTCACCACCGTCTTCATTTCTCCTCATCTCAGTTCTAAATGCCTGCCCCATATCCTTAGGCTGTGCAAATTGTTGACGAAGGGCAGTAGGAATTGTTATTAAACTGAGGCAGACCAGCAGGGACAAAACTGATTCAAATATTAAAGAATCAGTAATAATAAATATAATTTAATTAGACCCTGACCTGATCTTTCCAAACAGTTCCCAGGAAAACATCTATGCAATCAGCTTCACAGGTTGTGGTAGAATATGTTGTGATGAACTGGCAGGAAGATCAGTAAAAAAGGGCACCGATTTATAATAATTGGCAAAGGCATCAGTGTGGAGATGAGAATTTTTCTAAAGCAATGAGTTATTGCATCTGCAATGCATTACCTAAAAGGGTGGTGGAAAAAGGTTCAAGAGAAACTTCTACAGAACACTGTGAGTTAAAGCAGAACAGTTGTGGGAAAAGAGCAGGAGAGTGGAACTAATTGTATCTCCCAACCAATGGGGGTTAGTACAAGCATTATCAGCCTCTTTGTGTGCAGTGAGATTCTATGATTGCATAATATTATGTGATTGATAAAGTATTACACAATATAAATTTTAATTTTTGAATCATTATGTACATGTTGCCAGAACAAGCAGGAATGCTTTTTCTTATGTCATAGCGTCATATAGATATACAGCACAGAAACAGACCCTTCGGTCCAACTTGTCCATGCCAACTAGATACCCTAAATAAATCCTATCCCATTTTACAGCATTTGGCCCATATGCCTCTAAATCTGCATTTCTAACATATACCTCCTTTAATACATAAAGCCTTATTCCAATATTATCCAAGAACTTGGCTACCATATTGTTCAGTCAAAGTTCCCATCTGAGGAATGTCATCCATGGAATAAAGAAACAGAAATCACAATTTCACACGGGGAAGAATAAACTGATTTATTTGAGCTTATAAATCCTACCTGCACAAGTCGTGGAAGAAATGGACTCTGTTCAATGCCTATCAGTATATGAATCAATTCCAGGATTGATAACAATTGGCAGAAACTCATCACAGTCCCAATCGAATGGTACGTGTCCACCAGACTGTCTTCAATGAAACCACAAGAGATAAAATATTGTTATGATCTAGTTTCTCCAATCAGCTGTAATGAAAAATATCATCCAAAATTGCTACTCTTTATTCCTTGCTGCTTGGTTGCAGTCATGCAGTGTTAGAAGCTGGGCAGTGAATTGATTGGGCTCTCTACCAAGAGTTAGCATATATTCAGGGACCTGAGTTAGCTAAGAGTGCAAACTACAAACTGGCACATATTTTGACTTGGATTCTGCTGCTGATATCCATTTGATTCAGTGCTGTCAGCAATTCTTTTAATAAATCAATTGACTCTCACTTCCTCGTGTCTATCAACATGCAGTGGGGCCCAGGAATACATTAGCAGACCCTCTGCTATCCTTTGGAATGAATCTTCATATCTCACACACGTAGCACAAGAATATCTTTGATCCTTAATGGCACACAAAAATAAATTATAACATGGATTAAAGAAAGGCGCTATCTTCCCAATAGTACTTGTTTCAATTTCTGACACAGATTCCCTTCACTCTTGATTTATTCAATAAATTGGTAGTAGGACAGCCTCTCTCAGCCCCTCTACTGTGGATTAAGGAACTAGGATGGAATGGAGATCATTATACATACCAGGTGGAATCCTTCAGAATTTAGTCCCCATGCTTGGTCAACAAGGCACATCAACTCTGGAGATTGTCACATCCTACCCAGACAGCATCACAATCAAAGCTCTGCTCAAACCCACTGAATACTGATGCAGTGCTCATGTCTAGCAAGTGTTGGTTAGTCTTCGTATCCAGAACCAAGCTGGCCAGGCGGGCGGCTATCCTTCACCAAGCTGGACATGAACCATGCGTACTTGCAATTTCAGTCAGATGAGGATTCCCAGAAGTATGCTGCAATTAATACCCATAAGGGTTTGTACCAATATACAAGATTGACACTTGGGGTATTATGAGCTTGTGTAATTTTTCAGCAGATGATGGAGAACATTTTACAAGGTCTATTTCAGGTCGCCACTTATCTAGATGACGTGCTAATAACGGGGAAGGCCAATAAGGAGCACTTAGAGAACTTGTACATATTCCTTAGATGTTTCTCCCAGGCAGGTGTATGCCTTAGAAAGGAAAAATGTGTGTTCCAGGCCCCCTAAGAGACCTACTTGGGCTACAGAGTCAACAAGACTGGGTTACACCCGTTGGAAGATAAAGCGAGGTTGAACAAAGGTGTCCCAGCTCCCACGTCCGTACCAGAGCTTAGGTCTTTCCTTGGGTTGGTGAATTATTATGGAAAGTTCATACATAACCTGGCCTCCATCCTGGCACCTTTGCATCAACTCTTCAAAAAGAGCCAGCCTTGGAAATGGATATGTATCCAAACCATCACTTTTAGGGAAGTGAAGAAACAGCTATCATTCTCTAAAATGTTGGCACTCTATGATCCCAAGTGAGATCTGGTGTTGACACGCGATGCCTCCCCATAAGGCATCAGGGTAGTATTAGCTCATAGGTGGCCCAATGGAGAGGAATGCCCAAAGCGTCTGCACCCAGGACTTTGGCTGATGCAGCACGTTTTTATGCCCAGATAGAGAAGGAAGGTTTGCCGATCATATTTGGAGTCAGAAAGTTCCACCAATACCTTTACGGACGTGAATTTGTCCACAAACACCTGCTTGCTCTACTTAAAGAGGACAAGGCAGTGCAGCCCATAACTTCAGGCTGAATTTAGTGGTGGACTCTAATACTAAGTGCGTATAAATACAAGTTGGAACACTCTCTGGGGAACCAAGTAACAAATATGGATGCATTGAGTACCTCTCATTGGCAGATACACCACCGGTGGTACCACCATTGGAAGAGTCCATAACAGTTTTAAATTTTCTCCACACACACTTCTAGTCACAGCTGACAATATCAGACTTTGGACGCAGAAAGATCCGGTCCTGGCAAAACTGAACCAGCTGGTGGTGATGGGGGAAACCAAAGGGCCGTCACAACCAGAAATGAAATATTTTTAGACTCGGTGAGACCAGATCACAGCGCAGGATGACATATTGCTATGGGGAGCAAAAGTGATTGTCCCGAGCAAAGGTCGCCACCAGATTCTGGGTAAATTCCACCAGGATCATCCAGGGGTTTCCAAAATGAAGATGTTGCCGAGAAGTTTTGTCTGGTGGCCAGGATTGGATGCAGACATTGCTGTGTTTGTGGGGCAGTGCCAGAGTGGGAACAAGGACAAACATTACTGTCAACAGTACCCCCACGTTCATGCGAATGGCTGGGTAAAAACCTGGACTCAGTTACATGTTGACTATGGAGGTCCTTTCATGTGGTCAATTTTCTTAGTTATTGTGAATGCCCAATCAAAATGGCCGGATGAGCATAGAGTTCACTTGTCAAACACAGGAATGACAATAGAAAAACTGTGCTCAGTTCTTCTGGAAGTGGTTGGTCGCAGATAACGTGCCGTCATTTACCAGCAGGGAATTTGACTATTTCCTAAAGTCAAGTGGTATTCAATGTATAATGACAGCTCTATGCCATCCATCATCGTCTGGCAAAAAGAGCATTCCAAACTTTGAAGGCAGGCTTAAAGGAACAGCCTACAGCTTCACTAGATACCAACCTGTCCCGGTTCCTGTTTGATTATAGGGCCACTCCTCATGCAACTACAGGGGTAGCTCCAGCAGAATTTCTAAGGGGGAGAAGACTCAGCACCGGGTTAAATCCTCCCGGACCTGGGGTTAGGGTGAAACATCATCAGGAATGCTAGTGCAGGACACAAGACTTCGTTAAAACAGAACAGTCCTTACCTTCACCAAATGTTAAGAATCTGGCAGTAATGTTCGTAGATATCCATGAGTATCCACAGAACTGTATCAGATTATATGTGAAAAGATACAAGATCTTCAACCCATATCTGAGAGAAGGAAAACAAACGTAATTTTAACTTGCTTTTAGCATAGGCATTTACCTAGTGAACGTCCTCTGCACCCCCTCCAGTGCCACTGCATCTTTTCTCAAGTAAGGAGACCAAAACTGCACACAGTACTCCAGGTGTGGCCTCATCAACAGCCTATACAGCTGCAGCATAACCTCCTTGTTTTTAAACTCCATCCCTCTAGCAATGAAGAACAATATTCCATTTGCCATTGGAAATATTGCTTTGGTTTGCCATTGCTTTCTGTGAGCTAGCAGACCAGGGGAATACCCCACTCTTATTACCTACCATCAGGCTGATAATCAACCTGTTTGGCGACATTTGGCCATTATGTCCTGGCAGGCAACCTAACCCTCGAGATTCCAGTCTTGAGGTAGTGATGTCAGCACAGCACCACAAGACCTCCTGTTCAAACAGTGGGTAGGCTAAAAGATAATAAAAAGAAGGTTTTAGAAAGTACTTAAAAGTCAATGCATCATCAGAACTGCATCAGATGCATTCAATCATATCAAGTGAAGTAAGGGTGGAAACTGCCCAAAACCTTACAATTCTCCTGAGATAAGGAAGTGGTGCCTGAGGACTGGAAAATTGCTGAAAAGGCTGTTAGGTTAAAGCTAGCAACTACAGACCTATTGGTTTAACAGTGGTGGTAAAATCAATCTTTTTAGGAATGATAATTCATGCCATTATTAACAGTCATGTGGACAAATGTGGACTATTATGGGGAGTTGGAGAAGTAGGGATGAGGTAATTGAACTAGTAAAACCAGAGACCTAGGCTAATGGTGTGGGAACATGGATTCAAATCGTGGTCCTCAAATATGCTTCTCAGTCAACCAGAGAATGAACTGGCACATTGGAGGTGACAATCAATATTATCCATATCTGTCTTTGTTGAGAGGAGAGGGCTGCTAAAATATTATAATTTTCCAGGATCTCACTGCTAATCTGCTGGTGTGTGGGGAGAGAGGGAAGAGATGGAGGTTTTGTACAGTGGAAACTCATTGCAAGAGGAACTTAGTTTTCTGAGTGTTCGGTGCAAGGCCCATTTCACCATTGCATCAAGCCACCACTTCTCCATTTCCAATGCTGCATTTCATCCCTGACAGCAAATAAGCCACAGCTCTGGAGATAACACAGAATAGCTGAGAAACTGTGCAACTTACACTGCCTTCAATGTAAAACTAAAACCACTCCTGCCTCATAAAGCTTTAGGATTCAGATCACATTTGTGTGCGTGCTCAATCTGAAACCGAGCTGCAGGACATCATTGGCTCCTTCCCTGAAATGTGCTGGTTTAACATTGTAGCACCATGCTGCTGGTGTGCTCCAGTAGCATGTAGCATTACTGCTGTGCGTCTATGGCTACTGAAGCTGAGTGCACGTCTTCTGCAGGCAACTCATTGATGACCTTTGAGGCCAATTTGGTTAAGCAAATGCTGTTGAAAAATATTAAAAGATACAAGGAATAATGTGAGAGCTAATTGCAGCACAAGTACTTTGGCCAAAGCTTTATTTTCTGTTACAATTTCTGTTCCTGCAGGCTATTTAACTAGTTAATGAATCCATTCACTCAAGTGTTGTTTTGTTTTCACATGCACAGTTTTATTCAACTGTCTTATCAGAAATCATTGACCATAATCTGTGATGCCAGGCATCCATGAGCATCAACCATGATTTAAAATTATTTGCACATTTAGACTTAACTTTTAATTAGCAAATTGAAAACTATGGAAGTTGGACCCAACTAAACAGGGCAAACAATGTTATATCTCCTTGCCAGTCAGATTGAAATATTGAGAAATTCACAGAGCAAGGACTCAGTAGGTAGTTAAATTAGAGAATATGAATTCAATGCACAATCAGTCAGAAAAGCAAACAAAGACAAGGAAAGAAAGGTTGGATTATGATGT
This sequence comes from Rhincodon typus, assembly GCF_021869965.1. Taxonomy (NCBI): domain Eukaryota; kingdom Metazoa; phylum Chordata; class Chondrichthyes; order Orectolobiformes; family Rhincodontidae; genus Rhincodon; species Rhincodon typus. The sequence continues at coordinate 715,499 of NC_063334.1, read as the reverse complement.
AAAGAAGAAAGAAACTTAAAATTGAAAATTTAACGTTAATTTCTCCAATTTTAAACCTCCTGTGCTAATTAAAGCCTATAGGAATGAGATTCTAAATTTCTAACAGTCAATTTTCAGTGCTAGAAAGATGGATTGATTGGCAGTAGCTAACAGCTATCATGTTAAAATGGTACTTGGGAAATGGCAAGAATCAGTTTCCTGTGGCAAATTTAGTTCATCTAAATCAACATCCTGGGGGTTACCATTGACCAAACTGAACTAGACTAGCCATATAAATACTATGGCTACAAGAGCAGGTCAGAGGCTAGGAATACTGTAGGGAATAACTCATCTCCTGACTTCCCAAAACCTGTCCTAATATTTACAAGGCACAAGTCAAGAATATGATGGAATACTCCCCACTTGCCTGAATGAATGCAACTCCAACAACACTCAAGAAGCTGACAGCATCCAGGAAAAAGCAACCCGCTTGATTTTTTTTTGCATGTAGTGCCATTCAATGCAGCTACAACAACAGTTGAAGTGTTTGATTCTACCAGACCAAAGGCAGCTTGTTTGATTGGCACAAAATCCACAATTCACCTCCTCCACCACTGGTGTACTGTAGCAGCAGCATGTACCCTCTACAAGATGCACTGCAGAAATTCACCAAGGATCCTTAGAGATCACCTTCTGAAGACATGCTCCAATTTAACACTGATTCTCTGCAAGCGATTGGTTTGTCTGAGCTGGCTGGGTGGCTGGCTTGTGATGCAGAGTGATGCCAAAAGCATGGATTTAATTCTTGCACCAGCAGAAGTTACCACGATGGACGTTCCTTCTCAGCCTCTCCCCTCGCCTTAGGTTCAGTGACCTGCAGATTAAGCCATCAGCAGTCATCTCTTTGATGGGAGAGAAGACTATGATAACTTTACCTTTACCTAAACACATGACCATAACCATCTAGAAAGATAACTGCATCGGCTACATCAGAACTGCACTATCAGTAGGTTCTATTCCAAGTCACTCACTATCCTGGCTTGAAAAAATATCGCCTTTTCTTCAGTGTATCTGGTCATGATCCTGGAACTCCCTCCCTAATAGCATTGCGGGCATACCGAACAAAATGACTGCATTGGTTCAAAAAGGCAGCTCACCACCACCTCTCAAAGGCAAGCGGGCAACAAATGTTGACTCTGTATGAATAACAAAAAAAAATGTCTAGCTTACAAAGCTTTAGGGCATTTGTTGCATTTCAGTAGGGAAGCAAGCAACATGATACTGTTTACACAAAGTTGCAGCAACAAAACATGATCAGTAAAATTAGGGATTTTTAGTTTAAGTCTATGTCTCTATCCCTTGCTGAAGTTTCTACACTATTTATTCATAAATAACAACAAGTACCATTAATTTCACTATTGTCTCCATTAACATCATGGAGTATATAGCTCCTTTCCTTCTGACATCGAAGCTAAATTTTTTCAAAATCTTTCGTTAATGGAGTAATCTGAAAGGTACTGTTTCTATCATCGCAGTGCTCTACAGTACTACAAATAAAAATTCTGAAAGATATATACTTTTCAATAGCTTGCCCTCACAAAAAAAGGATATCAGTTTCAGATTTATGAGATAGTGAGTTTTGCTTTTGGCTGCATAATGTTATGTAATTATAGAACAACCTGTACAATGGCTAACCCAAAATCTGTTGCCATCCAAATGTACACTTCAGGTTCTATAACTTACAACTTATACAGGCATAGCTGGAATAGACTAAGATAGCGCAGTGTGGAGCTGGAGGAACACAGCAGGTCAGGCAGCATCAGAGGAGCAGGAAAGCCGACGTTTCAGGTTGGGACACTTCTTCAGCTGAAACATCAGCTTTCCTGCTCCTCTGATGCTGCCTGACCTGATGTGTTCCTCCAGCTCCACTCTGTGTTATCTCTGACTCCAGCATCGGTAGTTCTTACTATCTCTGGAATAGACTAACTAACTTTTTGTCAACTGGCAAGAGCACAATTGGATGCACAGCCCCTCAGGGTGTGCTGTGAATCTTTCTATTTTCTATGGTAGGCTACCTATATGTTATAGCACAGTAATTAGCACCATTCTTGACTGCAACAGTTCTACAGTGCAAGAGTTAATCAGTAATTATTTTATGTTGTTTTGGTACTGTTGCTGATAGGAGACAGTGACATTTCAAATTCTACTTCTTCAAACTATTGGTTCGTGTTTTCCAAACTATCAAAATAAAACTGCAGCTAATGGGCAGTTAAGCAACGTTGCCAGGTGAGAATGTCAAATTCAGACAGATATATTCTCCCTTGAGGCAAGAGATTGAATTCCTGTGAACAAGTATATTCAGTAGTCAATTGGAGGCTTCTCTGTAATTTAGTAACTGTTTGGAAATTCCTGGCTCTTATCTAAGTTAAAAGGAGAGACAAATTAGTTTTGTTTTTATTCATTTATTGTTCTGCTTTTGTAAAGAAGACTCTCAAATTACATGTGAAATGTTACCAATTCAAAACTTATAAAAAACGTTTATTATTCTCAACACTGTTGCGATAACTTAGTACTTTATTTTTTTTGCTTTGATGTGTACCATTAATTCACTCACATTGTTTCATCTTAGCTCAGTTTAGATCCATCAAAGTCATTAAATCAACTAAATAAAACTAGATGGTGTGCTTCATTCCTAGGATGTGGCATCTCTAGGAAAATATTGTCCACCCTTAAATTGCCTTTGAGGAGAGAGTGATGGTGAATGCTTTCCGACATCCCTGCAGCCATTTGGTGAAAGTACTCCCATGATGGGGATTGTATTCACCTGACCATATTGATGCCAGTGGTGTAAGCAGATGCAGCAGCAACACTTGAGAGGCAATTAGATATTCACATGAAAAGGCAGGGAATAGAAGGATACAGACCATGTGCAGGCAGATGGGATTAGTTTAGAATAATGTTATGTTCAGCACAGACTTGGTGGGCCGAAGAGCCTGTTCTGTGCTGTACTGTTCTATGAGTTTGGTTAGCTAAAGTGAAACAGAAATAGAGACAAGTAGCTTATTTTGGGTTCACAAGATGCAATGAGTGGAGTGCCATAAGGAACATTGCTGGGGCCTCAAATATTTACAATCTATATCAATGATGGGGGGAGGGGGGTGAAGGGACAAAATGTATCGTTACTAAATTTGCTGATGATGCAAAGGTAGGTGAGAAAAAGTAAGTAGTGAAGAGTCTGCAATGAGACACAGATAGATTAACAAACAAAAATGGACTTGTTGCAGCTACCCATGGCTAAAGTTGACTTAAAATGGCTGACAAGGGCTTTTAAGCCGACACAAGATGGCCAAAAGGGGTTGGCAGTTACATATACCCTCCATTCAGGGTCACTGGATAAGATATTAAAAGGTCTAAGTGAGAGAAGACAGGGGAATGTAGTCAATGAGGCATCCATGATAACTGAGGCATAGATGGAAACCTTTTCTTTAGCAATCCAACATAAGAGTCCCATCTAACATAGAGGGAAATTGGGCCACTGAGTTAAAAAAGTTTGAGGTGGTTGTAAATTGCAGAAACAAGTACACACACACACACACACACACACACACACACACTGGTTGGTTTATTTTTTTAGTAGGTTGTTTTTTATTTTTAGTACATTAGACATTGGGAATTTAATAAGATTTCTGTAGACAGGCAGCTGTAAGTGCACAAGCATTTTTGATAAGAAAGCATCATCTAGTAACAACCACACTGAAGTTTGCAGTTTAGCAAGAACCAAAAGAAAAGTATGATCCCACAATAACATAGAGTAAAACATGCCCATATGGGTATTGTGAAATTAAAAATGCAACCTACAAGCTTCCATTCAGGGATTTAGTTAAATTCTAAGCAGCCAACTGTAGATAGTAAAAAGAGACCCCCTCGTTAGCAGGGAAGATGGACCAACAAATGGTGTAAACAGACGACCTCTAAGACAGCAAAAGAGATTGTAAAACATCGAAAATAAACAATTGCAGCTTCACAGCTCTGCACGCAGAGAGCTGTGAAACTGATTGAATTTCATTCTTATCAATGGAGTTTGAACATGTGCTACCTGGTGGGGAAACTAGTGTGAAAGGTATTTGAAGTAAAGGTAGTTAAGGGGTGGTGCCCACCCCAGTATAAAACTTCAGTTTTGAACCAACTTGCTGATGCAAGCTAGAGAGAAGCTGTTCCTCGTCAAGGGATTATAACATTAGATGTACTTATATAAGCTAATATATAACTAACTTTATATTTGGACTGATATATATCGGTAGCATTTGGTAAAATTAGTATTCTTCGGTATCTCCCGTAGTAATATTATATAACTTGCTTTAACGAAGTTGAAAAAAGATCATTAGTGATATGCAGTATCAATTAATGCAATGCAGCTGGCAAATGTCTGGGAAGGACTATAACTGTCAGTATATTTGAATGTAAATGAATACAGCATGCATTGTAAGATCCCAAGGACTAATGATAAGGGTGTCTGGTAAACATCATGAAATCGTGGAAGGATCTAGGGCTATCCATAGAGATGTCCATCATTGATCATGAGTTTACAGGATTAGATGTACAGATTGAGGGTGACATGGCTAACAATGGCATCAATGTTGCACATGATTATTGTAATATGAAAAGTATAACAACGCTGTGCTTGACTGGGAGGGCCACAGTGTTCAGTGGAAAACTGATCCACCAACCTCTCCCATGCTAAAGAGCTCTGAATAATGATCAATTTGTGCTGCTAGATACAACACTGGAGACATCTTTAACATTTTTCCCTCCAACAGTAATATACCGTGAGAAAATTTTAGTTTCTCCACTTGGGCAGGAAGACTAGGGAAGCACATTTTTGAAAAAGAGACAAGCTGCAGAACTCTGCGGGATGGAAGGATCTGGGTGTCCTGGTCTTCTAGTTAGTACATGTCCTGATTGTGAGAATCGCTGCTGATGAAGCGTTCATTGATTAAATGAACAAACGGATGGCAGTGGTCATGATACAAGTTAAATATATTGTGAGTTCTGGATCAAATACTTTGAGATATCATAGTGGAAGCCAAAAGCTTTTTACAAATTGCACTTTTCAAATTAACAGAGTATATGTTATCCTTGTAAAAAAACAAACTCACTAATGGTAAATATAGTAATGAGCTTTCTCAGCTGAGATATTGCACGATTTATATGGAAATATAAACCCTCAGTAGCACCTTGACAATCAGGAAACATTTCCAAAGTTTGCCAATTCAAGTAAATTGAACACAGATTTTTACATTCATTTTTACAGCTTCACAACACATTAGTCAGGTAATAATAAGATAACAGTGGATTTGTCAGTCATTGTACATTCTGCATTCATTGAATTCTGTTGAAAGGGAAAGCAGGCAAAGTGTGAATAAGGTGACAAATTTGAAGTTGCCTGTTTTCCACTAATGATAGAACTTCAAGTTAGAGAGGTTTGTCAGAACAAGGGAAGTGCAGCAAGCCTATGTATCAATGTTGCTTTTCTCTTTCTCAACCTAATCTCTTTGTTGATCTCTGAAATTGCCAATTATTGTCAAACGATAGGCCGCTCCTTACCCTGTAGATTTACTGCTCCCAGAAATGGTGCAAGACTAGACAAGTTCTTTTATCTTGAGCCTTTATAACAACATTTATTTCAGCAGTGCTTTTAATATTCAGCATTATGAGATAAAATTTGAAAATGTGTCATATGGGGAGATAAGAGATCTTGTGAGCAAAAACTTGGTAGTTTTATAGGAGGGCCTTAAGGATGAAGAAACGGGTATGTTTAAGGAACAAATTCCACAGCTCAGAAAAAAATTGAAAGTGAGAATTTATAAGAACTTAGAGTGAAGGAGACTCAGAGGGTTGGAGACCTGGAGTGTTGCAGGGATGTGAAGAAGTGAGATCATAGCGTAATTTGAAAACAAGGATGAACAAGGGGATTAGCCAAGTTAACAGCTTGTGCAGGTAGGTAATTGTAAAAAAGAAGTAAAACAAGAGATGACGACAGATATCAAAAAAAGTCAAACCTCCTAAAAGAAGTCAATCAATAAATTCAAAACCAATATTAGGGAATGATACTGCCTCTAAGGACTGTACCATGTATGTGCGCTCCTGCCAGACTTGTACACGTGTCAGGAAATTTCCACGTCCAGTTTGCCCCAGTAGGAAGTGCGTCTGTGACCGTTAAGAATAGACTCTCAAATAGATCCTTCGCCATCCTTTACAGTCTATGTTCCTGTGACAGTGGACCATATTACAGATACATGAGATGAGTTGCAATCATCACAAACATACTGGAAACAGAATCTCTTGGGTCGTGTGTGCATGGTATAGAGAGACATGGATCAATTTCCTGACATAAGACCATAACACATGGTAAATAGGATTAGTGTAGTTTGGTGTTTGTTGGTCAGCAAAGACACGGTGGGCCAAAGGACCTGTTTCTATGATGTATAACTTTATGACTTTATGACATAGGATCAAAGTGTGCCCATTTGGCCAGATGCACTGCAGATATTTGCTGAAAATCCTCAGACCGTACCTTCCAAACCCACAATCACTTCCATTTAGAAGGACAGGGCAGCAGATATATGGGCACACCACCACCTGCAAGTTCCCCACATGCCATTCACCATCCTGACTTGGACATTTACTGCCATTCCTTCACTGTCACTGGTCAAGATCCTGGAATTCCCTCCCTAAGGGCATTGTGAGTCTACCTACAGCACATGGACGACAACAATTCAAGAAGGCAGTTCACCCCCAACCTTCTCAAGGGAAACTAGGGACGGGCAATAAATGCTGGCCCATCCAGAGATGCCCATGTCACATGAGTGAACAAAGTAAAGGTGGCAATTGCTAATTAAATAAGGTGAGCATTGAATCACTTGGTAGCCTTTACTCACTCTTCTATACTTGCATGTTATTATACTATCAGCTACTATTCTGCTTATCCAGTGACACACAACCAATTGTGCTGAAATACACAGCTTCGTTCAATTGGTTTTTAAACACTTCTATTCACATTCATTGATGGATACCACTTCACAAACATTCTATTAAAAGTCATTTTGTTCTCTAAAATTTAAATTTTAATTCATCCGTGTTTGGCAATGAATTCTTCTTCATGTTACATCACTCACTGGAAGATACTTGGGATGTCCACCACATCCTGGCATTAACCCTGAAAACAGAACAGATTATGCTGCCAGAACCATATACGCAGCCTAAATAAAACCGAAAGAACTGCGGATGCTGTAAATCAGGAACAAAATCAAGGTTGCTGGAAAAGCTCAGCAGGTCTGGCAGCATCTGTGAAGAAAATCAGAGTTAACATTTCGGGTCCGGTGACCCTTCCTCAGAACCAGACCCGAAACATTAACTCTGATTTTTTCTTCACAGATGCTGCCAGATCTGCTGACTTTTCCAGCAACTTTGTTTTTGTTCCATATATGCAGCCTACTCTATTTGGTAAAATGTATCTCAAATTATATTCAGAAGCAAAGGACGTAGCAAGATAGTGACATGGTCCTCAATTGAACAGCAGAGACAATTGTCCAAATTCACAGTGCTACAATAGATCCTCGCCTACTTGTGGCATATATTAGAAAATCACCCACATACTACCCACATCATCCATGAAAAGTCCAAATTTAGTTGACTTGTGAAAAGAAAAGAAACAAAGGAATCCCAAATTTTCACAGACTCTCAGTATGAACTTTGAAAACTATTAAATGATGTGGAAGAATATTTACGGAGACTTCAGTCTGCACTGGGGTAGAGTGAGTGTGAAGTGGTGATCCCTGAGTGTTTGTAGATAGACCCATGCAACCAGTAAAAAGTGGATCTGTGACAGAATTGAGCACAACAATGGGAGCAGGGGTATAAATAGAATGAGAGATTAGAATTTATTTACAAGTTGAGCACTTCTTTGTCAAATTATAAGGCTGGAGTTCAAATTATTTGTGGAATACACAGTGAAGGTAATGTCTTGGTGCTATAGTATGGCAGGTGCTGCTTTTGACTGACATTGGGCTGTATCTCCATCATGCTGTACCTGAAATGAGTATTAGATCTCCTTTGTGAAATATCTCCACAGAGGCCAGTATCCCATTACCGAGTCACCTTTTATTTACACATGGACAGTCCTTGATACTGATCCAGCTCCCTCACAGCCAGCTCTCAGAGTCAACAGGATATCTGACACTCCTGTTTATATCTGTCAGCCAGGGCTCCCTGATTGGACCAGATTAACAGTCCCAATCAGGAAACTCAAATTCTATGAGGTCCAACTGGCTGACATTGTTACAATTACTACAGAACAATACTTTTTTTTATCTATAACCTGAAACATTGTATTGCTATTGTGGAACTTCGCAATATTCAAAATGCTGTTAAATTTGCACGCACATCGCTAAATATTTCATGAGCGAAGGAGCAGGTGGTAAAGGGCTAGATCTAAATCTTCCAATCTTCCAAGTTTCTATGATCTTTCATTCCCATTCCCTTGAAATTGGGACTTTTTTTTGAAAAATGTAAGTCTAGGTATGGGATTTCATGTTGATTGATGATGTTTCATCTGGCCTGGTCATCAATCTGAAACATCAGGTCAGACATTCCGGAGCGTGGCAATTCCACAAGAGATGGAGTGCCAGCTGGGATGGGGGGTGTAAAGTGACAAAGGGGCAGCGAAGTGTTTAGGGTACTTTGGGGTGGGGTAGAAAAATTAGGTTTAATCAGGGTGCTGCTTGAGAGGGTTAATGTTTTCCAGGCTGGAGAAATGTATATAATGGACATCCCAAGGGATCAGTGCTGCCACCCTTGCTTTTCCCGATATATATTGATGATATGAACATAGGAACAGGAGTGTCAGGGGGATTCAGGCCAGTAGCAGGGTAATAGGGGTGGGGGAATTGATGCTATAGAGAGATATAGAGTTAGGGATTATACACAGGGAGTGCCAGGTCAGTATCTAGGAGTGTGAAGGGTCTGTAACATTTGTGCAAGCAAATGATGGGATCAGTTTAACAGTTATTCAGGAGTTACACCATGTATTTAAGAGTCTAACCTTTTCTGAGTAATCATTTTCCTTAATATAATTGCAACCATTCACCAATTTTTATGAAGATCTTCAGGTGGATTCTGCAGGATCCCCATAAGCAACCATTATAATAAGGTAAAGGTGAAGTCACCAGATCACATTAGAGAGACTGCTCTCTCATTAGAGAGAGACAAAGAGACATAACTGGTGGTAGCTTAACCTGTTGGTCACCACAAGGGGAGAGGTTGAGAAGGAGGGTTCTTCACGGTAACTTCAGGGTGTGCTGGAACTGAACCCAAACCGTTATCATCACTGTACATGGCAAATCAGCCATCCAGCCAACTGAACTATCTGCCCCCCTAGCATGCTAACCCTTCCTCTCCACAGCCTGAGCTGCTGGGTATTTCAAATATGTTCTGCTTTTTTGTTTTGTTTGGATTTCCAGCATCCGCAGTAATTTGTGTTTATAATACTTTTGTTTTGCAATGAGCAGCTTGTTTGAACTCCAGCTGTCCGAAAGCCTCTTCATTCCCTCGTATCTGCTCAACTCCCTTTTCCTGAACTCGAGAATTACAGGAAATCTGAGACTGACAGTTGTATACCGAATCAAGCCCCATGTCCCCTCCTTCTGTGTTTCTCCCCGACAAATGTTTTACATAAAAGGTAAATGAACAAAAGGCTTGAGGTGCGGCGTTTCCGATCCATCCGGGAGTAGCCCAGGATCAGACAAGCCGCTGTTTCCTTACCTTGTCTGGGGTGACTTAGTGGTCGATTCCTGGTTGTCAAACGTCTTTGAGCTAAGGGTGGATTTCATCACCTCCCACTTTAAAGACATCAGCTCTCCTCTGAGGCGTCTTGAGGAAGTTAAAGCCGCGCATATTTTTCAGGAAGCCTGACGTCAGGATTCCCATGTTTGGAAAGTATCTTATTTCTGGACGAGAAGCACCAACGAACTGGTGATTTCATGAATAGTGGCTGATGTATAAAAATACACACGCGCACAGGAAATGGCAGAAGAGCAAAAGCACCTAAGTGCTAATGTAAAGCCAGCCAGAAGAAAGATTATCTTTTCACACAGCTACTGTTGCAAAACGGGATTTGTTTTGATAAAAGTTTGCGGTCTATTTGGAAATATGAAAGTACTTAATCTTCTGAAGAATTGACTAAAAGCTAAGTGAGCAGAGCAGTATTTTGACAGAAAGTAAAGAATTAATGTTACAAAGTGGCTTTGGAAACACTTCAGATGAGAAATTATTTTTAAGATTCTGAGCTTCAAAAGTCTTAGCTGGTCAGATAAGTTGGAAGCGGCGCCCCACAATAGGCTGGTGAGCAAAGTTTAGAGCTCACGGTTTGAAAGGGACACGTTGCTACATGGACGCAAAATAGGATGAATGATAGGAGTGATCATTCCCAGATGTTTTCCAGACTGGAGAAATGTATGTAATGGACATCCCAAGGGATCAGTGCTGCCACCCTTGCTTTTCCCGATATATATTGATGATATGAACATAGGAACAGGAGTAGGCCATTCAGCCCATCAAGAATGCTTCTTGAATGAGCTGATCTGTGGCCTAATTCCATGTACTTGCCTTTAGCTCATATCTCTTTAATACATTTCCTAGACCCTGACATGAAGAACACAATTTCCAAATTTGCATGATACAAAACTTGGAAATGTTTTAAACTGTGAGAAGGATAGTATCAAACTTCAAAAGCACATAGGTAAAGACATTGGTAGAGTTGATGGATTAGTAGCAGATGAAAATTCAAACTGTGGAATGATACATCTTGGTTGAAAAAAAAAGCATGGAGAGAGAATATAAACTGAAGAGTACTTCTCAAAAGCAGGTACTCAGCAAAGAAAACAAGGTGCAGGGCTGGATGAACACAGCAGGCCAAGCAGCATCATAGGAGCAGAGATGATGCTGCTTGGCCTGCTGTGTTCATCCAGCTCTGCACCTTGTTGTCTCGGATTCTCCAGCATCTGCAGTTCCTACTATCTCTGACTCAGCAAAGAAACCTCAGTATAGAATCATAAATTCCGTACAGTGTGCAATCAGGCCTTTCAGCTCATCAAATCCACACCAGCCCTCTGAAGAATATAAGAGGATAGAATTCTTCATAAAGATAAAGTGCGATGGTAGTTGTTTCTCAGACAAGGGTCCTGAATTTAAATAAAGGGAATTACAATGGCATGAGGTAAGTGCTAGCTATGATCATTGGGAATTGTTATTTGAAGGGATGACTGTTGATAGGTAATGGAAAACACTTAAAGAGTGCATGGAAGAGCTACAAAAGTTATTCTTCCCATTTCGACATAAAATTAAAACATGGGACTAGTTTAAATTGGGAAACCTGGTTTGTTTCTGTGCTGCATGACTCTATGTTTAGTCTCAACCCCTGGACTAACCATGGCCCAATCCCCAGACTAGAATTATATGAACGCTCAAACCCTGATTGCACAAAGCAACTGACTAATCATGGACCATGGACTAAGGTTGGATGATAATGTTGCCTAATTGCAGTGATACCATGTGACTGACCATAGTAGGCCTTGATTAGACTAAGGACTACTCCTGTTAGATTTTCAGATAAGACCATTAGGTTGAAGCTCATGCAGTGCATTTGCTGCATAGATTTCTGGCATATGCTATAGGATGACATTAATGTAGCATGCTGCTCTACAGCAACATGCCCACTGTCTTGACTGTACTGTTGGTGAACATGACAAGTTGCCTGCCTGGAACCAGCTTTGCAATGTATCGTGGTGAGCTTCAAAGTGCAGCATTGAAATGGTGAACTGTCTTATAGGTTTTGTCCGAGACTAGTCACCGATGAGGTGAGGCTGGTGCTTTACCGATATTGACTTCTGAAGACAAAGCGTGCAGATGGTTGATGCCCATGAACTGTACCCTGAGATGTTGGGAATGCAGGCCAATATGAAGACGTTGGTAAGCTCCAGTTGCCCATTGATTTTCATGTCGGGTAGTGGCACCATTGGGTTTCTCACTGGCCCCTGGGAAAATTGTACCTGCTTATAAATAAGGAGAGATTAGATAATAATGAGATAGTAAGAACTGCAGATGCTGGAGTCAGAGATAACACAGTGTGGAGCTGGAGGGACACAACAGGCCAGGCAGCATCAGAGGAGCAGGAAAGTTGATGTTTTGGGTCGGGACCCTTCTTCAGAAACCCGAAACGTCAGCTTTCCTGCTCCTCTGATGGATCCTGGCCTGCTGTGTTCCTCCAGTTCCACATGGTGTTATCTTAGATCATAATGAGATGTTGATACATACATCTAGGCCACTTGCTGCTCACAAGCATATTTCTCTCCTAATCAATTAAACCTTAAGGGAAAGATTGAATTCTTTTTCTCGAAATTGAGGATTTTTTAATTCTCACAGTATTTTCCAAACTTTCTCCTCATTGTCCATGAAATTCAAAAGCTGGGAAAATTTCACCCGTAGTTTTTAATTATTTGTTTTCTGCCTTGTTCAAAAAAGCTTGTAACCCTAGTAAATAGTTTAAATTTGATGGTGGGAAACTTCTCAAAACAATAACTCAAAGTTAATGATCACATAGACATGTGCAGATTCATTAAGAAAATCCAGCAAGGATTTAGAACATAGAACATTACAGCACAGTACAGGCCCTTCGGCCCTCGATGTTGCGCCAACCTGTGAAACCAATCTGAAGCCCATCTAACCTAAACTATTCCATTATCATCCATACGTTCATCCAATGACCATTTAAATGCCCTTAAAGTTGGCGAGTCTACTACTTTTGCAGGCAGGGCGTTCCACGCCCTTACTACTCTCTGAGTAAAGAACCTACCCCTGACATCTGTCCTATATCTAGCATCCCTCAAATTAAAGCTATGTCCCCTCGTGCTAGCCATCACCATCCGAGGAAATTTTTTTTCCCTTCCCCTTCCTCCTCCTCCTCCTGCACCTTCTGTCAGTCACAGTCCTGCAACAATTAGTACCTTCAACCCAAAGAGTTTGTTAACACCACATCCTCCTCCTAACCCCCCCTCCCCACTCTCATAACACCCAGCAGAAACAAATGAAGGCAACCTCCTCTTTCCCCAACCCCTTGCCAAGAAATTTATTAAGGGAAAATCATGTTTCATCAACTTGCTGGAATGTTTTGAAGAGGTAACAGAGAGATAATGAGGACAATGATGTTGATATTGTGTACGTGGACTCTTGGGTGTCTCATAGTCTGCCCCCTGCATTCCCAGTGCCCTATGTGCTGGGAGAAGCTTTCTAGTGACATGTTGAACTGGTTCTGGCATCGTTTAGTCACACATTAGCAGCGCTTCCCAGACAGAAACTGCACAGCAATTGCCAAGTTATTCCATCCATACACTAATCTGTGCTGCTGAAAGAGTTAAAGATTTCATCATTGATAATAACATAATATGCAAAATGTACATTATAAGGTATGCTTACTTCCTGAAATTTACCACTTCACTTTCCACTTCAGTTGTAACAGTTTTCTGAAGCTTACTTCCTCAAACCTATGAAGTTGTAAATCTTTAAAAATTCTACTTTTTCTCTTTCATTAAAGTAACTAACTCAGTACCTTTTTACTTTAGGCTCTCAGTTTTAGTATCAATGAGCTGAAATTTACCAAAAATCAGCTAAGGGCCAATTTCGGGGAATTTCATGGATGGGTGTTCTTCCCATGAGGAATCCCATGCAATTGTCCTCTTCTCACCCCACTACGCATGCATCATATCACTGTGGTACCCAGCTTGGGCACCACACTTTACCAGGGGTTTGGAGGCCCTGGTGGGCAAGTTTGGAGAAAGCAATATGGCTCTTTTCTCAAGACTATCAAAGGAGACCACAGCATCAGACCCTGCCACCCTGATCTGAGCTGACCTGGGTCAGTGTCATCTCCATGTTCTGCAGGAACATCCAGCTGTGCAGGAAGGAAGCCAATGATCTTCTGTCTTCCACTATCTTCTTCCTCACAATCAGTCTACCACTGCTTTTACCAAGGCTCATGCTCTACCATTCTCAATATGGCATGCAGCATCTTCTCTCACTTGCTCTCAATACCAAGATTTTGATCCAGCAACAGTGAAGGAAGGCCAATATATTTGCACATCAGGATGGTGAGTGGATTGCAGTCCAACTTGCAGGTGGTTGTGTTCCCATGTATCTGCTGCCCTTCCCCTTCCAGATGGAAGTCGTCATGGTTTTGGAAGGTGCTGTCTCAGGATCTTTGGCAAATTTCTGCAGTGCATCTTGTAAATATTACACACTGCTGCTACTGAGCGTCAGTGGTGGAGGTAGCAGATGTTTGTGGATGTGATGCCAATCAATCAGGCTGCTTTGTCCTTAATAGTGTCAAGCTTCTTGAGGGTTGTTGGAGCTACACCAATCCAGGCACGTGGGGAGTATTGCATCACACTCCTGATTTGTACCTCATTGATGATAGACAGGCTTTGGGGAATCAGATGGTCAGTTACCACAGTATTCCTAGCCTCTGACCTGCTGTTTTGGCCACTGTAGCGATAAATATATGTATATAAATAAATCACTTTGCCATTTCATCATAGTTGATGTGTTTCTCGACTTCTAGTTCTACCTTCTCCCCGTAACCTTTGATACCCTTACTAATTACGAACCTGTCCTTCTCTGTCTTAAAGTTACTCAAAGACCTGGCCTCCATAGTCTTTTGTGACAGAGTTCCACAGATTAACTTACCATCTGACTGAAGAAATTCTTCTTCATCACAGTTCTAAGGGGTTCTTCCTTCACTCTGAGGCTATTCCCTCAGGAACTGGAGTCTCCTACTAGTGGAAACATCTACTCTACATCCAGTCTATCCAGGCTTCTCAATATTCTTCAATCAGATCCTCCCTTATCCTTCTAAATTCAAACAAGTACAGACCCTGAGTCTTTAATCACTCCTCATATGACAAGCCCATCATCCCCAGGATCAATTTTGTAAACTTCTTCCGGTCCTGCTCCAACACCAGCCAATACTTCCTTAGATACAAAGCCCAAAACAGCTCACAATTTTCCAAATACAGTTTGACCAGAGCTTTATACAGCCTCAGCAGTACAGTTCTGCTCTTGTATTCTAGCCTTCTTGAAAAGAATGCTAACACTGTGTTTGCCTTCCTAACTGCCAACTCAATCTGCACATTAACCTTAAGAGAATCCTGAACTAGGACACCTAAGTCCTTTTGTGCTTCAGATTTCTAAAGCCTTTCTCCATTTAGAAAATCATCTATGCCTTTATTTTTCCAAACAAAGTGCATAACCTTATTGTATTCCATCTTATACTTTTTTACCCATTCTCCTCACCTGTCTGAGTGCTTCTGCAATCTGCCTGCTTCCTCAACACTATCTGTCCCTCCAACTATCTTTGTACCATGTGCAAATTTAGCAACAATGCCCTCAGTTCCTTCATCCAGGTCATTATTGTATGACATGATAAGTTGTGGTCCCAATAGTGAACCCTGTGGAGCTCCACTAGTCACTGGCTGCCATCCTGAAAAAGACCTCTTTATTCCTGCTTTCTGCTTTCTACCCAGTCAGCCAATCCTCTATCCATGCCAGTACCTTGCCCCTAACGCCCTTGGCTATTTATTTAGCAGCCTCCTGTGCCGCACCTTGTCAAAGGCCTTCTGGAAATCCAAATAGATCACGTCCACTGTCTGTCCTCTGTCTGACTTGATTGTTATCTCCTCAAATATTATAACAGAATTATCAGGAATGGCCTCCACTTGACAATGCTGATGGAGCCCTATTTTTACCATGCACTTCCAACTATTCTGCAATCTCACTCTTAATAATGGACTCTAAAATCTCACCCCCAGGATGTTGATACTGGGGGAAATTTAGTGATGGTGATACCATTGAGTGTCAAAGGGCTTTGTCACCATTAAAGGTCAAGGCACACTACTAACCCCTAATGCATTCACCCTGTGTACTCAATCAGGACACCTCACCCCTGCACCAGCAATAACACAAGCACCTTTCATCTCAATCAATCCCTTCCTTTGCCTCATTGCAAGAGAGAAAAAAAATCCACAATGGTGGGCAGAGAGACAAAATAGATGGCGGGGTGCCCAACATTCATCTCCTCAGCTCCTACAAGGTGAGAATCCTGACCAAGATGGGAGGGGACTGTGACTGCTGTGGAGATGTCAAGAGCCCCAGATCCCAGCAACCAACTAAGAATCAATGTCAAGTTCTTCGCCCTTCTCCCATTGTTCTTACAAAACAACGTCATAATTTCAAAACATTTTGCTAAAGCTTATTTGTCTTCATCTTAATCCAATAATTTAATGACTTAGTTTGTTAGCTGAAAAAGATAGATTAAATTTGAAGGAATTTCTGTGCTTTCCATTTCCTGATTGGCCTTCTGGGAGAAGATTTCTAATTGATTGTCTATCCTGCTTTATGATTTCGCTGCTGTTGCATGCTTGGAAATGTGTTTCACTTAGTGACAGATTTAACCTGGTAAAGGCCACAGAGATCACTCAACGATTGTGGTCAACATTCTTTAAGGTCGGTGATGAGTGTCTTTGCTTTGACCTTAACCACAAAACCTTAACAGAGCAGTGATAATATACGCCTGCCATATTCTGTTGCTATCCAATCCAATACATTTGAGAGCTCGATTTTCCTAATCTAATGCTGGTGGAGATAATGCTGTACAGCTATAAGGAGAGGCTAGAAAATCTCAGGTTGTTTTCTTTGGAGCGGTGGAGGCTGAGCGGAGACTTGAAAGATGTCTATAAAATTATGAGATGCATAGACAAGGTCGACGGTCAGAATCTTTTTTCCAGAGTTGAAAAGTCTAATACTCGGGTGTATGCATTTAAGATGTGAGAGGGTAAGTTCAAAGGAGATGTAAGGGGCAGTTTTTTTACACAGAAGAGTGTAGTACACCCTGCCAGGGTTGGTGGTGGAGGCAGATATGACAGGGGTGTTAAAGGGACTTTTAGGTAAGTACATGCATATGCAAGGAATATAGGGATATGGATCATGGGCAGGCAGAAGTGATTAGTTTAATTTGGCATCATGTTCAGCACAACATCGTGGACCGAAGGGTCCATTTCTGTGCTGAACTGTTCTATGTTCGAAATATTGCATATCTCATGATATTACCTTACATTTTAATTTTGCTGCAAAATGCTGCTGTGTCACTTCCACTGTAGGTGATCTCAATTTTCAACAATATTTTAACGAATGTGCAGAATTAACTTTAGTAATTGGCTTATAACTGAAATGCTATCAATTATATCCTGTGGCCAAAAAAGTCTTCAGTCATTAGTATCTTTGAGATACTTCAAAATCATGAGCAGATTGAACAGAGTAGACAGGGTGAAGCTGTTTTCGCTTGTCAAAAATAAAGAACAAGAAGGCATTAATATAAAGTGATGTGCAAATGAAGTGAGGGTAATGTGACATAGAATCATAAAATCCCTACAGTGTGGAAGCAGGCCATTTGGCCCATCGAGTCCACACCAACTCCCTGAAGAGCATCCCATTCAGACCTATCAAATCACTGCACCCTGTATTTGCCATGACTAATCTACCTAGCCTGCAGATCCCTGGATACTATGGACAATTTAGTACTTTATCACGCAGTGAGCAGTTTGGATAGTTATTTTGTAGCTTTCTCCTAGTGGGACCTACTTTTGATGGATGGTCGTTTATTCCTTTACATCTTTATAAATTATGAACAAATGAAGATACTGGCATTAAGTGACACTACACAAACTCTGCTAAAGGCTACATTGTGTTGCAGAGCCTATAAGGCTGTATCTTGGCTTTTTATAGAAAGGTAACATGCGTAATAGCAAGTTGGCAGCCCATTACATATCTCTCAATTTTTGTTTCCACTGAAATCAATGTTAAAAGAAAAGTTTGTTTCTGAGGGAGATGGAAAGGGAAGGTTTCAGAGATGCAACATGTTTTGAGATCACAGAACAGGAAAAAAGCTGGTGAAAGATCACAGCCACCTTGGAATCTTTCTTTTGTTACACTGGGGTGTAGAAGAGTCACCTCTTTTTTGAGAATTTGGAATTTATTGTCACACGTACTTTTACAAGAAAAATACACCAAAAAGTGTTATAAGTTGCCTTACAATGGTGCCTGTATTAGTGACAGAAATCATAAGTAAATTCAAAAGTAAAACTGAAAAGTAAATTTAAGATGAAAGCTCAAAGGAAGCCGATCAAAAGGCGAAACACACAGCTGGAATGAGACCATCAAACGCCAGGACGAAACCAACACGCCAGGCCAGAAAAAAGTGGGCCGAGAGCCCCCTCTGAAAAAAAACCGCTGCTGGGACAAGACTGTCACCCTGGATGAAGGCACCTCGCTGGGCCAGTGGAACACTGGGCTGGAAGCGTTCACTGGAGATTAAGCCAGACTGCAAAAACCGCCACACCAGGAGACCACTCCACAGGGCCAAGACCACCATGCTGGGAAAAGCCCACCATTTCAGACCACTGGAGGCCACCCTGTCGCTGGACAAATGAAGGTAAGATGAATTTTGATGTTTTAATATAAATGATGCTAATTGGAAACAGTGAAAGAAAAAGAAACAAAAAACTTGTAAAAGCCAATGGAGTAGATGAGCTATAGGCTAAGGAGCCCACACGCTGCATCGTGCTCTCACTCTGCTACCGCCATCTTGGTGAAAAAAAGAGAACAGGTTTTCGTGAGTTTATAATGAGAAGGTTTCCGTTTTGTTATACTTAAACTGGTTTCAATAAAATAAAAAGATGCCCCAAGTTTCTCTTACACATCATGAAGTTTCCACACAGATATAAATATAGCTTAGAGAATGAGGAAGGAAATGTTGCGTAAACTGAAAGAAATATATGATCTGTAGATTGATGGCTTGGTTGGCTGCAGGTTGAATTTGTCAACTAAACTCCCTTTAGTAGTCTTGCAATTGATTTAAAGGTGTTGACAGCTGGTTTGGTTCTTCTGAAAATGGCACCGCTGGGCTGAATTCTTTTAGCAAGTCCTTTTCTGCACCTGAGTTGGACCTGGTTGGCTGCAATCAGTAAACAGGGTTCAACGTTTGCAAGATGTGTTGGAGAGAGGAGTGTGCCACTCAAATCCTCTCTCTCGCTGTTTCAGCTGTTTGCCCTCAGTTCTTCCAAGAAACCCAGCACATAAAACATACAAGTGTTGGTTTCTTATATGACCTTCCTTCTGCAACTGTCCAGGGGACACAAATAAGTTCATTGTCTGTGCATTGCAACAGTATCTTGCCTAGATAATGACTGCAAAACTCTCATTACCAGGGTCTCATTGTCCGAGTGCTTAGTCCAATAGGTCATCCCCAACAGTTGAATACCTTAGAAGACTGGCTTTAATTTTTTTTAATGGGACTGAAGATATGGGTTCTTTACATTACCTGGGAGGTCATTGGTGCATTTTGCAAACCTACTATCTCCAATCCAATGATTTGGAATATGTGACGTACAGTAGTGCAAACTGGGATAGCCATCTTAGATCATGATCACAACCTATCTCAACTTTAATCCACGTATCTTAAAAAGTTCTTCTTTTGTAAAACCCCAATTTATGTACCCACTGATGGATTAAAAATCATTATTTAACATAAAGTATATTTTGATGACACTTTAAATTGAATTTCTTCAGTGCCTACATTCAAAAGATTCAAAACTATTCAAATCACATTTGGGATAAATTAATCTAGTAGAGCGATGTTGTATCCACTACCTTTGTACTATAACCATCATACTGGGCCATACTTGGCAAAGTGGGAATGAAAAGCCACCTTTAGTCCTCAATACTTAAATTATGGGGAGATCTTGAAACAATGTATCATCAATAGGATAATGGTTGATCTTCAACCTTAACTCCACTTCTAACTCTACCCTTTACCCATATCCTTTAACTCACACCATCCGGCTATCAGCATACAAGCTCAAGAGAATATTTGGTCTACTGCTTCTTTCCTGTATGTTGCAGCCAAAAGAAGTTAAATCCAGTTATAAGTCACAAGTCGGAATAAATACCAGTATCTCACAAGTAGATATGTATCTAAGTGAAATGTGTATTTCTTTACTAACCACATATAGATTGCTGCCAGGAATTTACATGGGAAGGGAAATTTCTCTAGAATGTCTCTTTAACTTTTATGGAAAATCATTGAAAGGACTGGAGAAATAATCTAAGCCGTTTATCTTGTTGTAGGGAAACTTTGTAGAGTCATTTATAATTCTACCAGCAGAGAGCAGCATTGAGTATACACTCGAGTAGTTGTTCATATATACAATGCAGGATTGGAATTAAGTTTATGTCATGTGTACTCAATTACAGGAGTACAGAGAAAGTTTACAATGTCCCCTCTCACAGCGCTATCTTTGGTACAAAGTATCTAGGTACAAATCTTGGATATAAGATACAGAAGTAAAGAAGAAATTGTTACTTTATAGTTATTCATAGTATAAGAAAATGAATGAAAAGATAACCATTACAGTCAGATAAACAGATTACAGATGAGCATTACATTGCAGTAGATCAGTGCAGGGGAATTCCATACGTGAATATATACATAATTTGTACATTCTTATATTCTGTAAATTGTCTATTATTGAATAATGATTTTTTTCAGCTTTAGCCATTTCAACACAAGTATGGTTCGAGAAAAGAGCTAATTTAGGGGGCATCCTGTGCATCTTAATGCATAGATTATGCCTTAAAACTGTACTGTGGATCACAGCAATGATTGCTAAGAGTAGTTTCATTGTTTGACCTATTCTTCTATCAATGGAAATGAAAAAGAAAAAAAAACAGAATGGAATGTAAATTATCCAAAGAAAGCAAATTTAAAAGAGCTGGGTGAAATAAAGTGCAGTGATTATTTTACTTTTAGGACTTAGTTTGTTCATTAAGTTTGGGAAACTTCTATTGTTATTTGAAAAGAAAAAGAGATGAACGTGATGAACTGGGCATCAATCCTGTCCAGTAACTCTCAGTGTAGATCAGAGTATCTGATCATGTTTGTAAATTTAAAAATTATCACTGAACCAATTTTTAAAATGGGAATTATAAAAAAAACAATAAAAACTTGCATTTCTATAACCTCAGGATATCCCGAAGATTCTAATAGCCAATTACGTAAGTTGAGGCATAGTGTTTGTTATAATGTTGGAGATGCAACAGGCTGTTTGCACGCAGCAACCTCTCTCACAAGCAGCAATATGATAATGAGTGTTAAAAAGTGTGAAACTCATTTACTACTACTCAGGCGATGCACACCTACCGCCAGAGTAATAACACAGAAGGTGTCCATAGCTGCTTCCCAAGCAACTGTGAATTAACAGCAGCCACATGTATGTTCATCCAAAGTCAAACACATGAGCAACATTGACATTAATGAGCTGATGTAACACACCGGACTGTATCTTACATTTTATATCTAAATGTCAGTTTCACTGAGTTTCACAGAGGGGGTTTCTCTCTGCAAGAGCTCTCGCTGATTCTTACCAAATGCACCTCATTAACTACATCAGTAGCACCCCTCTTCTAGATTCTGGTTGCCTTTCCCAGAGAACTCGTCGGATTGCCGGATATCCTCCCGATGGACTGGCATTCTTGGCACCAGCACCATTTTTAAAAGGGCATTGTGCACCTGTACAGCATTGACAATCCAGCATTGGCCCTCGTTGGCATTGCAATCACACAAAACCACGCTGCTCATGGTACTCAGCTGGTATGGCTGGTACTCCTTCACTGGTCAGTGCCAGGGAATTTTGGCGGTCGACAATCATACGCGCTAGCACGTGATTGCCAATGACAAATCTGTCCACAGCTTGTCATTGTCAAGGAGGGGTATATCACCGACAAGCAAACATTCGGACAATTCCAAACATGAGCTTTTATTTACATACAGCAAAAGTGAATACAAACAAAATGAGTAGAGACTGCAATTCATCCCCACATTACAAACAAAGTTTTGGCGCAATGGCCAATGATTATTTTACATTACATGATTATCTGCTGCCCTCAGCTCTCATTTGCTGGAACCCAGAGTCCGACAGATCCTGTTTGGCTTGTAGCACCAGATCCAACTGAGTGCCCTCATGGACAAGGAGATCTTCCTCCTCCTCCTCCACAATATTCTCACTCTCCTCCTCAGAAGGATGCTCCTTTTCCCTCAGTTCCTTATCATCTAATACATTGCCTTGTTGCTTGTTTCATTTTTGCTGAGCACAACACACAGGATGATGTGGGCATGTTGTGTCCGAATTATACTGGAGCTGCCCTGTACTCTCCCCCACCATAATCACCTTTCAAAGTACAAACTGCATCTTTAGCGGCTCTATTGTCTCCTCCACTACCACCTCAACTGAGGAATTGGCAACAGGAGAATGTGTAGTGATGTCACGAGCCCTGATTGTAGTAGGTCACCCTTGTGCCCCATTAACCGGCTTGTAATGCTCCAATTTTTGTATGAAGTGTGACTGTCCTTTGGTGTACTTTATTTCAAGAGGATTTTGACAGCATCAGACTGCTGTCCAGGGTGATAAGACTCCAATGCGTTATTATATAAGATGAGTTCTGTAGACAACCGAGCTCTGCAGTCTTCTCTCCAGGATTTCTTTGCTGCAGGCTGGAATTGATTTTCTCAGACTGAGCAGCAAGAAAGGACTTTGAATAGCAAGAAGCTACCCTTCCTCCACCACCTCTTCTCTCTCATTTTCTGTGGATTGCCCTCCTGTAATTCTTTATCTACATTTCATTGGTGAATGTACCTATCTCGTACTTTTACGAACATGACTTGTCACTGCAGGATGTTGTGAGTACTGACTTTTGAGCCACTAAAGGACTTGAGTGTGGTTTCTGTGGTACATTTATGGACAGAGGAGGGACAACCTGTTTTACAGCTCTCCAAGTGCTCCTTTATGAGCAAAAAAGAATTATTTATATGTGCAAAACCCCTAACAGCACTTTCAGGCATGGTTCAGAATTTCATTTCACTCTTGGGGACCCTGCAGCCTTCTGGACTAAATATCAAGTTCAACAACTTTAGGGCTGGAGCTCACCCATGCCCTTACCCCAACCACATACACCAGGCCTTGTGAATACATAAAAACTATAAGAAACAGTTCTGAGGAAGTGTTGCTGGACCCGAAACTTTAACTCTGATTTTTTTTCTGCCAGACCTGCTGAGTTTTTCCAGCAACTTCTGTTTTTGTTCCTTGTTAACACATAGACTGTTATTATACACAACCTATTGTTAACCACTGACAGTCTCCATTAACAGCTATTCACCCTCCTAGCCAGATTGTTATCCATTCTTTGTCTGTCCAACTGTTCTCTCTCTATGGGCTCTATCTCCACCTATCATTTACTCCTTACGCCCTCTCCCCTTCCTATCTTCTGCATATAAACTGACATTTTCCTAGTTACCATCAGTTCTGAGGAAGGGTCTCTTGATCCAAAACATTAACTCTGATTTCTCTTCACGGATGCTGCCAGACTTGCTGTGCTTTTCCAGCAATTTCTGCTTTTGTTTATGGCGCAGAAACATTTTTGTTTGCCTATACCATTATGGTGGCTAATTCCTGCTGGCTCATTCACTTCTCTTGCTGGGCTCCCATCCTCCCCAATGAAAGGCTTTATATAGTCCAGCTTTAGGTACTTTCCAGAACTATGTGGACACAATCTAGTGCCTGAACATTCCAAAGTGGGTTTTCCAACATATAGTTCTCTGCTGACACAGATACTGGAATTTTCCAGTGCCTAATTGCATGTGCAGTCATGCATACTCACATCACCCTCATAAATTTCTTGATTGAGAGAATTTTACACTTGAGGCATTAAAGCTGTGAGATTTTGGATTCCTGCACTCTAATCTCTAATTTTATGACTTTAATTGCTGAAGCATGCTGCTCCAATCTTCTGAAATTTGCCCAACTGACAGCCCACTAAATGTTACAGCAGCGCCCCCACCGCCGGCAATATTCCCAGCCATGCATCTGGTATTTTGATTAACACTAAAATGACCCTTGATTGCCTGTGTTGTATGTCTGAACCAAAAATGATCTAAAGTTGGGGAATCAACACTTTGGTGGGCATTTTTAATCGGTAGTGAGCTGGTAATGAGCCATCTTCTTGAACCGCTGTAGTCCTTAGTGGGTAGTTACACAACGGGGAGGGAGAGTTTTTCAGTGATTGTGAGGTAACAGTGATATAGGTCTGGATTTTATGGCTCCCGTTGGCACACTTGAAGGTGGAGAGGCTCCTAAACTGACCCTCATGGCCTGTCCACCACCTACTGACCACTATTATCTGGAGCTGTTTGGATTGCAGTGCTGTAGTCAGTTTGGCCAGCAGATCTTCAAGGTGGGATTTCCTCCCCAAATGGGGACAGAAGCCTCATTCTGAGCCAATTAACTCTTCTCCCAGCATAAAGCACCTTCTCAACTGGATTATAGAATCCTTACAGTGTGGAAAGTCCACACCAATCCCCAGACCCACCCCTCTATAACACACCTAATCTAAACATCCCTGAACACTATGGGCAATTTAGCATGGCCAATCCACCTAGCCTGCACATCTTTGGACTGTGGGAGGAAACCAGAGCACCCAGAGGAAACCCACGCAGACACAGGGAGAATGTGCAAACTCCACACAGACAGTCACCCGAGGGTGGAATTGAACCTGGGTCCCTAGTGCTGTGAGGCAGCAGTGCTAACCACTGAGCCACCGTGCTACCCTTAACTACTCAGGCAATATCTGCATAGAGAGAAATGGGCAGTTTTAAGACAATAAGCTTTCGTCAGAACTGGACAAAGTTAGATTTGTAATAGGTTTAAACAAGTGGTGGGTGGAACAAGGAAAAAAAATGTGAAACTCATTGTTTCAAATACTTAAATCTATTCTGAAGAAAAGTCATGGGACTCAAAATGTGAACTCTGCGTGTCTCTCTACAAGTGTTGCCAAACCTGCTGAGTATCTGTTTGTATGCCAAAACCTTAAATCTGTTCAATGTTTGTTTAATGGCGTTTTTTCTTAATAGTTTCAGCGCGAGTGACATTTTCCAACAGAGAGTGTGAAAATTTTAGTTCACTTCTTTGAATTGCACATCTGCCACTTGTAAGAGCTTGATGCATTAGCCAGTCAATGACTTCATCCCCCAATTTCAACACTGTTTTATTTACAAAATAATTTTCATATGTCACTAGCTGCAAAAAATCACATACAAGTCTGCAAAAAGAGTAGACAAATGTAATCAAAAAGTATAAGTGTGTACATGTTTAAAATCCATAATAACATGTTAGCAGCCTATGTGTTGTAACCTGCTGGCAGCAGTTAGGATAAGGAAACATTAAAAGATAAGCTCTAAATGACTTTAATACCAATGCTTAGATCATTTTGAAGAAAGTAGAAAAATTATGGATGCTCATATCTGGTGACAGATAGTTGTGAGCAAAAAGTGAACAACTGAAGAATTAATGAGTTAGGGTTTTACGAAGAGGGAGCTTTTTAAACAGTGTTAGGGCAGAGTTGGGAAGAGTACACTGTCTTTCCATAATCTCACTACTCCATGGGTCACATTCAGGGTTAATTATTTAAACTGTACTCCATATGGCTACTTGAATGCTTTCTCCAAATTAGACATCCAAAATAAAGACATCCATTAATTAGATTTCTTAAATAAACACAAAATTGACTTAATATAAAACAAAACTTCTTCAATGAGGATGCAAAACCAGATAATAATAGTGTGTAATATGAAAATACTAATGTTTACCCCTATAAATAATCTAAACTACACACACACACACACACACACACACCACTTCTGGCCAATAAATGAACAGTGAAAAAGCTTGGAAATATGGTGACAATGTTAAATTTTCCCCTCAGCCTTAAACAGCAACTTTAGAATCTCACAATGATGTAGTGACTATGTTATTTCCTTGCATTTGCATCTTATTTACGTTTCAAATTGCCTTATTTCTATGCCAGTGCCAATTCAGGTCTCCTGCACTGAAAAACTAGATGCTGCAAACTCCTGGTATATAAATCAATGCAGTTCCTGTTAACTGCAACTCAAAGAATGCTTGTCCTGAACACCATCCAACTGCTTCTTCACAACAACATCTCTGTATGCTGCATTAAGTAACTACAGATTTGCTGACTTTCCAAACATTGCTGGTTTATCCAATTTAATTTATGCCTTTAAAAAAAATATCTCAGTATAATTAACAGTGGAGTAAGCGCCAGATGCATGGGAAGATCATTGCAATGTACAACCCTGATTAGAAATAAACCATAATGTACAGGAGCAGAATTAGGCCATTTAGCCCATCAAGTCTGCTTGCCTTTCGATCATTGCTGATATGTTTCTCAACCCCATTCTCCTGCCTTCTCCCTGTAGGCCTATTCCCCTTTCCAATCAAGAACCTACCTGTCTTTGTCTTTAATACAGCAGCTTTCCACAGCAATGAGTTTCACACATTCACCACCCTCTGGCTGAAGAAATTCCTCCTCATCTCAATTCTGAAGTGGAGGCAGTGGACACGAGTTGGAGCCAAAGAATGCTGACTTTCATTCTAGCGGCAGCAGAGCTGCAAAGGGGTCTTGTGCCTGGCCACCAGGCCCATGGTGGAGTGCTTAACAAAAAGGACCGTAAAGTTAAACACTTCTTCTTTATTTCTTTGTTCTTCTGTCTTTGTATTCTATGTTTTGGTTTTTTGTGTTTTAAGATAGCGTCAGAGAGTGATGACCACGAGACAACACTTTTCACTGTATTTTGTAACAAAACACACATGACAATAAATAAATAAATCAAATAAATACATGAAATCAAACACCAGTGATCAGAGCCTGGGATATAACTGACATCAGTGCTTCATGAGTAGACAGTGTGGTATATTGACATGCTTTCAGATGTCATTGAGTGCTAGGCCAGGATTTTGCAGATCTCTGGAGATGCTTTTGCAGGCAGGAAGCGGGAGTAAAATGACTTTGGAAGGCATCAGGAGCGAAGCCCGAAGTCTTCCCACTGCCATCTGGCTCTGGATTGGATCTGGATGTAGGACATTCCTTGAAGGAAACATAGAGCTGACCTTTTACTGAAAAATCAAGTTAATATCAGTTTTGGGGAATTTCACAGGAGGGTTTCTCTCTGTGAGCTCTCGCAGGTTATCTCACACAGTTCTCCACCACTCACCTCATTGTGTATACACCATGCCTCTGCAGTGCCACCCACCAGACTACCTTTCGCTCATCATTGACAGATATATCTGCCACTGCTGGGACCTTCCAGGATTCACATCTCTGGCTCCATATGTAAAGTCCAGCTCTGCACCAGGTCAATTACTGCCAACCAGGAGCAACCCCTCACAGTACCCTTACTGGGAGAGGAAATAACAAAGGACGCATGGGTGGCACAGGTAACATCCATTTGAGATAGAATATCACTTACATAAAATGTGATGTTCCTCCTCAATGTCCTTATTTTCCTCTTCAGAAGGCTGTTGCTACTCTCCACCCTTATCCTTATCCATAAGTAACTTGAAACCTATGGAATTATGGTCACTGCTCCTGAAATACTCCTCCACTGAAACTTCAGTTACCTAGGTGGGCTCATTCCCCAAAACTAGGTCTAGTGTGGCCCCTTCCCTAGTTAGACTACTTACATATTGCTTCAAGAAACCTGCCTGGACACACCTAACAAATTCTCCTATGTAAGCCCCTAGCACTAAGCAAATCCCAGTCAAAATAGGGGAAGTTAAAATCACCCACCACAACACCCCTGTTATTTTTACATTTTTCCATAATCTGTCCACATATCTGCTCCTCTATCAGCCGCTGGCTGTTGGAAGGCCTGTAGTACAATCCCATCAAAATGACTGTGTTCTTCCTATTCCTGAGCTCTACCCATATCGCCTCAGTGGATGAGCTTTTCTTGTAACTCAATATAAGTTAATGTTATTAACTGTTGCAAAACGGCTTTCCAATATGTAATGCTTCCATATTGAACAATGGCAAAATGTTGTTCAACAGTGAATATTAAGGAAAGAGTAACACTTCTTCAGAGAGGGTTTGAGTATGATATGGTGCTAAGATAGGTAACCTCTGTAACTTCGTTCTAGTAGCTGCAGTTACTGAGAGTTGATCAGACAGGTTTTGATATAAAGTGAGAAAGGAGCCCTTTTAAGAACTTGTGATGGGACCAAATGTAGCTCATACGACACACCCTGTGCAATGGATCAAAGTCAATGCCCTCTGATCGGGTGTTTACCTGTTCCATTCAGTCTCTCTTTCCTCTCGCCTCTGCCTGCTAAATTCAAATAGGAATAGATTTTAAATAGGAAAATAAGTTAGGAAGAGGAAAATAAGTTTTCCAATGAAGTGTAGAGCTTAGGTGGAGTGGCAATGGCCTAATGGTATTATTTTTAAAATATTAATGCAGGGACTCAGGTAATGTTCTGAGGGCCCTGATTCAGTCCTGCCCTAGTAGATAGTAGAATCTGAATTCAATTATATTCTGAAATCAAGAGTCTAATGATGACTACAAAATTTATAGAAGGGTTCTTGTGATGCAGTGGTAGTGGCCCTGCTTCTGAGCCAGAAGGCCATGCCTTCAAGTCCCACCTTTTCCAGAGGTATGAAATAACATCGCTGAACAAGTTGATTTGGAAAATGTCCAAAGGTATGGTTTTCATTGATGGGCTGTTGGGAGAATCCCTGGAATTCCTTCTTCCACAACAACTATAAGATATTACTAGTGGGACGTTTTAAAAGGAATTTAAATTAAAATTATCCTTGCTCACAGTTCTGCAGTTAGATATTTCTTTGCTTCCTGTGTTGCAGTTGATTTAATATAAGTTATTTTTCATGAACAATCTTCCTGTTCTGATGAGGTCTTTTAAGAAAGATTTTAAAAGAGAAGTATGCTTGCTTAGTCAGGGAATTCCACAACCTGCGGCTCTCGAAATTAGTGTATGGAAACCAAAACTGTGTTGACAAGGGACAGATGGGGAGGGAGAATCTGCATGCTTTTTTATTTCTACCCAAGTAAACTATCAGGTATTTTAATTTCCACAAGAGTTTGTCTCTCTGTGAAATAGTGTCATTTTTGTATAAATATTTAAGTGAATGTCAGCACCTCTATTGTCTGCCCTCAAGTTAGGAGTGCCACAAATTATCAGAATCAAGTACTGATCTATTTGTACAGCACTTGTCCCAGTCACAGTGATGGGAGTGCCGGATTAAATCTTGCTTCATGCCTACAGGCTTGAAGCCTATTTGTAGTGCTTCTGCTGATTTGCTCAACTATACTTTCCCTTCCTGTGGCTACTTGTGATAATTTGCTGAAAATTCCCATTTTTATTCAGCTCACTGCCAATTCTAAGTGACTGGAAAGTGAAAAAGTCACATAATTGTGCTGTTCTACAGTGACTCGGTTGTTCACAACGAGATGGCAATTTGCAACGTCAGGGACTGGCATGGCTAACTGGTGATATTAGATCATTGTTATAATCCTGGTCCAACAGTGTAGAATATTTTCACCGACTCCAGATGGCCAATTACTCTATTACTGCTGACTTAGCACCTTAAGTAACTGTCGCTACCAGTATCATACAGTCTCAGTGCTTCCCTATGTGTTAGCCTAAGTAACCTATTTCACAGAGAGTGGGTTCTTGTTGAGACAGATATGTTGATGTTTATTAACAACACTAACAACTTACACTGTTATAAGATCTTAGTTTGGATTCTGTGCTAAACGATGACACACAGTGTACAGCACGTACAATAACAACAATACTAATGGTACTGCCGGCTGTGGGTACATTTTATATTGGATTGTCACATGTCATGACGACATGTAAGTTCCTTAAATTGTCTGCCTCCCCTTTAATCTATGCAATAATACGATAATTACCATGTATATTTGTTGCATCGTGGGTTTGTCATGGCATTACCTTCTGAAAAAGAACGGATTTAAATTTACGATTTACAAAAATCCAGGATCTGTGGCACATGCCATTATTTAACATTGGAATTTCTTCATAATAGGCCATGTCATGCAGGAATTAGGTTTCAGGGAACCCCACAATGTGACCAGTGCAGCTCCCTTATAATGCTCCTCTGGAAAGAGGCATGATCTAGGGATGGAAGCAGGTTAATGTTGAGCCAGCTGGTTCTAAATAAACCCCCTTCCTCAAATTCACAGATATCAGTTACAATCTTGTGTCTGAGGTCCCAAACCTATCAAATTCCTGCCACCCCAAACCCCCATTCCCTCATATGCTCACGACTATATACTCCTTTCATCCCATACACTCTCACCCTTACTCTGCCTCCAAGCCAACATCATGCCCCTCAAAACATACTTCCCAAATTCCCCATTACCTCTGTCACAGAGCCACATCCACTCATGTAGTAACCACCTTTGAAAGAACTCACAGATCCAAAATATTATTGGGACCACTTTCAAAAGCTCATAGAATTGTTGAAAGAAACATGCCTACAAAAATGAGCATCTAAAGACACAATTCCTTTAAAACCTCTGTCAAAGTAAATTAAGCTCATATTCCCTTTGATAACTGTGTTAAATGTCTTTGATCATAGAATCCCTATAGTGTGGAAACAGGGCCTTTAGCCCAACAAGTCTACACTGACCCTCACAGCATCCCACCCACACCCATCCTCTGTAACCCACTTAATCTCCACATACCTGAACACTATGGACAATTTAGCATGGCCAATCCACCTAGCCTGCACATCTTTGGACTGTGGGAGGAAACCAGAGTACCCAGAGGAAACCCATGCAGACACAGGGAGAACATGCAAACTGCACACAGACAGTCACCCAAGGGTGGAATCAAACCCAGGTCCCTGGTGCTGTGAGGCAACAGTGCTAACCACTGAGCTACCGTGCCATCCTTGATGTGCTGAATCCATTCGTGGATATGGAAATCAACCAACTATTCATAATGAGATTCTACTGCATGACTGTGTCAATAACAATGCACAGCTGAAACCATTATGAAATTTGGAAGTCACCTATGTATTCGTAAAGAGATTCCCATTGACCAATTCTCATTGTGGAAATAAAAGGTCATTGAGGTAAATTCATTAAATCCTTTGCAGACAACCAGAAGCTCAACCATCAGTCAAGGCTTTCAATTAGCCAAATATATGGCTCAAATTTGTTTTATTCATTCATTGAGTAGGCCTACATTTATTGCTCATGCCTAATTGCCCTGGAGATGGTGGTGGTGAGCTGCCTTCTTGAGCCACTGTAGTCCATTTGGTATGGATGCATCCACAGTGCTGTTAGGAAGGGGGTTCCACAATTTTCACCTTGCAGTAGTAAAGGAACAGTGATATAATTCCAAATCAGTACTGTGTGTAATCTTTGGGGAGATTTGCAGGTGGTTTTCCCATGCATCTGCTTGCCTTATGTTTCTAGGTGGTAGAGGTCACAAATTTGGGAAGTTTGTCAGAAGAGTCCTAGTGAGTTGCTGCAGTCCATCTTGGACATGGTTCACATTGCTCCTACTATGCATTGCTGGTGAGGAGAGGGCAAGTTGAAGATGGTGGTTGAGGTACCAATCAAGCAGGCTACTTTGTCCTGAATGATGTCAGCTGCTGTGGTGTTGTTGTAACTGTACTCATCCTTGCAAATGTTGCTTTGGGGAGGCAAATTCTCTACCAAATTCCTAGACTCTGGCTGGTCTTATAGCTACAGTATTTATATGTCTGGTCCTGTCAGTTTCTGTGTAATAGTAACTCCACGGATGTTCATAGTGGGACATTCAGCAATGGTAATTCCATTGAACATCAAGGCATGGTGGTTAAATTCTCTGCACTATCCCACTATGGTGGAATTTAAATTCAATAAAAATCTGGAAATAGGAATCTAATGATGACTGCGAAACCATTGTCAATTGTCAGAAAAACCCATCTGGTTCATTAATACGTTTAGGAAAGGAAAGTGCCATTCTTACCTGATTCGGTCTACATATAACTCCAGTGTGGTTGACTTTTAACTGCCCAATGGGCAATTAAAGATGAGCAATAAATGCCAGCCTAGCCAGCAATTCTGTCATCCTGTAAATGAATAAAAAGAAATTTCTGGCCTTATGAAGGAGGGAACGTCATTGGTGAAGGAAGAATAATTGGGATTTGGACATGACAGTGACAAACTCCTGCAGTGATATCCTGTGGCCAAGATGTTCACCAACCATAACCATCTTTGGGCCAGGTATGTCTCCAACCAGCACAGAATTTTCCCCCAAATTCCATTGACTCCAGTTTCCCTTGGGCTCATTTTCGCCATTCTCAGTCAAATCCTGTCTTGATGTCAAGGGGAGTCACTCTTATCTCTTTCTCTGGAGTTCAGCTCTTTCGCCCATGTTTAGACCAAGACTGTTATGAGATCAAAAGCTGAGTGTCCGTGGTGAATCCAAACTGAACATCAGTAAACAATCTGTTTCTTTGCAAATTCCACTTGATAGCACTATCAACGAGTCCTTCCGTCACTTTGCTATTGATTGCAATCAGCCTAATGGGGTGGTAATTTGCCAGGTTGGTATTGTTCTGCCTTTAGTGGGTAATTTTCCATATTGTCAGGTAGGTGTCAATATTGGTGCTGGAACTGAACTCCGGGGAAAAGAAATCAAATCAAGAGAAACAATTGAATCTGTAACCTTTATGATCTGCTTGGATCCGCTGTCTTTACTAGCAGCTATCAGGGGAATTATTTTTGTTCATACCTCAGGTCTGAAGCTAGAACGTGAGCATTGATTGGTTATTTCCCAGCGTGCACATAATGGCCGAGACTGCCATTAGTTGTCCTTATTAAATGTCCATAGAAATGTACTTTCAGGCAGAGCTCACTCCAGTGTATCATATGTCAGAATCTTGGCTACCTTATTTCTTTTCTAATGCAGTGACATTGATGAAATTTCAGCAAGAATAAATCATAGTATTTTCCCGAAGTGTATGGCTCAGGTCTGAAAGCCTTCAGCAATCAAAAGAACCTTTAAAAAGTCTTACTTAAATGATTTGTGATAGATTGAAATATCACACTGTTCTGGGCACTTTTCTAATACTGAAGTTAAAAGAAATGTAAATTAAACTTTGAATGGCTTCCCTTTCCATTTTTTTTCTGCCTGTTTATACCTAAATATTTCTGTTTAATCTGGAGATTTTGATGAGAGACTGTGTGACTGAAACACCAATCTGACAAGAACAAGGTATGCCAAATGACTTTTGCAGTTGGTGTGGACAAAATTAAAGAGAAATTATTTGCAAAATATACTCTTAGTTTTAGCACTAGTGTTGCATGTTATTTGGTTTTGATCACAGGAAGTTCTTTTTTGATCTATTACTGTTTAATGCATTTGATTTTGATTTAACAGGATCGAAAGGAATCGAAACAGGGCCCTTTGTTTAGTGATGGAATTGGGAAGTGTAGGCACTCTGGAGAATACAGAATTCATTTAAAGTATAGAGTGCAGGGCTGGATGAACACAGCAGGCCAAGCAGCATCATAG
>NC_063334.1:607350-641900 GCF_021869965.1 Rhincodon typus | reverse complement strand
TCCTGCTCTTCTGATGCTGCTTGGCCTGCTGTGTTCATCCAGCTCAAAACCTTGTTATCTCTGTATAAGTACAGTGTCAATTTTCTGTTCTGAAAGATGTGTTTAGATTTCGAGTATGCAGTTACAATTAATTTATAATTGATTTGCAAGCTTTTTTAAAAAATTCTTAAGGCAATGGTTAATTGATTGAATAAAAATCATTTTGGTTTAGTGGGAGAGATGGTAGCGTAGTGGATATATCACAGGCACCAGTCTAGTGGTCTGGGAGCATAGGTTCAAGTCCCAGTATAGCAGCTGGTACAATTTAAGTTCAATGAATAAATTTAGAAAGAAAGCTTGTCTTAGTCATGGTGGCCATTACCTATGTAGGTCACGAATGTCGTTTAGAAAAGGAAATCTGTTTTCTTTACCTGTTCTGGCCTACGTACATTCCCAGGCACATTGACTCCTGACTGCCCTCTGAAATGTTCCAACAAGCCATTCAATCCAATGGCAAAATTAGGCTTGGACAAGGAATACTGATCTCGGTCAATGAATACTTATCTTGGTCAATGAATACTGATCTTGGACAATGAATACTGATCTTGCCAGTGATACCCATGAAACATTTTAAAAAATGAATTTGGAAGTTCCAAACTATAAATGTTGTGACTTGTAAAAAGTGGTTATTTTACTTATCAGCACTCACAAGTGTAGTGTTGTAGAACAGTGGGACCTAAGGTTTCTTTGAAGTTTGAGTCACATATAGACAGCATGGTTAAGAAGGCATTTAGCACACTTGCTTTCATTGCTCAGACCTTTGAGTACAGGAGTTTGGAAGTCATGTTGAGGTTGTATAGGATGTTGGTGAGACCTCTTCTGGAGTACCATGTCCAGTTCTAGTCGTTCTGGTATAGGAAGGATATTATTAAGCTGGAGGGGGTTAAGAAGAGATTTACCAGGATGTTGCTGGGTATGGAAGGTTTGAGTTATAAAGGAAAAACTGGATAGGCTGGGACTTTTTCACTGGAGTGTCGGAGGTTGAGAGGCGACCTTCTTGAAATTTATACAATAATGAGGGGTACAGGTAGGGTTAATGGTTGTTGTCTTTTCCCTAGAATGGGGGATTTCAAGATTAGGGGACTCACTTTAGAGGAGAGAGATGTAAAAAAGACATGAGGGACAATTTTTTTTAACAGAGGGTGGTTCGAGTGTATAATGAACTTGAGGAAGTGGTGGATGTGGGTACAACTACAAAGTTTAAAAGGCATTTGGATAAGTACATGAATAGGAAAGGTTTGGAGGGATATAGGCCAGGAGCAGGCAGGTAGGACTAATTTAGTTTGGGATTATGGTCAGCATGGACTGGTTGGACCGAAGGGTCTGTTTCTGTGCTGTATGGCTCTATGACTCTTATTAGCCAAATCTTACATAGCAGCCCCTTTTCCCTTACTCCCACCATTAAAAAGGAGAAAGGGGAGGTCAGGGGTCGGAATTCCAGCAATATCAAAGTAAAGCCAACATGAGGCAACATGAATGAAACACTCCAAAAGCCTTCCTTTGTAATATAATTCTCAATGAAAATTTGCAACAGACATCATGTTTATTGTTCTACAGATTCTCAATGTTGATTCTGATCAGCTGTGACCACTCACACCATGCTTAATGGCAACCTGGGACACAACAGGATCTGACCAGCATGAGCTAATGTGTTAATTCATTATTGTTGCTGTGTTTACAATTTTTGTTTTCCAAATATTTCTGTGAGAATTCAATTTTGGAAGCTGTTCTTAAGACTGGCATCTTAAATGTTGTACCCCTTTCATCCAGCAACTAGACAGACTGTAGTGAAGAAGGCAGGAAGCAATCAATTAGATTTTTACAAGCTCATTTTTCCCAGAGGGATCTTTTACTTTAAGGTAATGAGTAGATGGCACTTATTGTGAGAATGGGTTTGAATCCACATTAGAAATGTGCTTCCCAGTTCATATACCAATTTCATTGCTACCCTATTTATACAAGAACCACTGTACCTGCATCCACTAGGCCAGACTAAAGCCAGGACCACCAGGAAATAGTGAGACATAGGTGCACATTGACCAAAACAGGAAGAAAGAACAACTGAGACAACAAGCTGCAGAGCTGGATGAACACAGCAGGCCGAGCAGCATCATAGGAGCAAAGAGGCTGACGTTTCGGGCCTAGACCCTTAACAACTCACAGCTTATGGGAACAGTGAATGTATAGCAGGCTGGGAGGAAGGGTCTTGGATTCAGCACAACTGCCCCATTATTGAATTGATACTGGAAAGGAAATGTACAATTGAAAAGACTCTGGACGAATTCCACTCTGCAACTCATTGGGTAACTGTCTTCGATGTCCCACTGTCAGCTGAAAAGGATATTTATTTTTCCATTGCATTTTAATAACTTTCCAATTAGTGGAATTTCTGCCATCTGCAACACATTTTCCAGAAAAGACACAAAGATGGCGATAACAAAATACTTCTGTGCAAAAGTTAGGTTATAACTATGTGCAACTTGGTTGCCATGTTTCCCACAGTGAGCACAATTCAAAAACACGCTTCATTTGCATGACAAAAGAGGAAACGCGCTACATAAATTCAAGATATTCCTCCCAAATAAACCATTCAGAAAGCCATAACTGAACAATCTGTGGTAAAATGCAACAATTTCTCAGTGTGAGCATCTGCCATCTACTCCTCAGTTGACTATGAAACATCCTAAAGACACTCCATAAGACTTAGGAGAAGAATTAGGCCACTCGATCCATCAAGTCGGCTCTGCCATTTGGTCATGGCTGATATGTTTCTCAACGCCATTCTCCTGCCTTCTCCCTGTAGCCCTTGTTCCACTTATCAATCAAGAACCTATCTGTCTCTGTCTTAAATACATTCAATGACTTGGCCTCCTCAACATTCTGTGGCAATGAATTCCACAGATTAATCACTTCTTCCTGAAGAAATTCCTCCTCATTTCAGTTCTAAAGGGTCGTCCCTTCACTCTGAGGCTGTGTCCCTTGGGTCCTAGCTTCTCCCACTAGTGAAAGCATTATCTCCATATCCAATCTATCCAGACCTCTTAGAATGCGGTAAGTTTCAATCAAATCCCCCTCATCCTTCTAAACTCCATTCCTAGCCACACAGAACAGTGGCTATTGCCCCGAGTGTACTATCCCTGATTTCAACTACATTCCTTTTTTTCCCCCACTTTTAAATGGCTCCCTCTACCACAATGCTATGGTCAGTTTGCTCATCCTCCCTAAAGCCCCCACCCTCATCCACAAAGGGAGCAAAAATCTCAAACCTATTAGACAAGCTGAAGGGCTGAGGCTCCTTCAGCGTTACCTCCTGGATCCCTCTACCTGCCTCACTCGTAGTCACACCCTCCTCTCCCTGACCACTGGTTGAATTTGAGGTATTTAATCTAAAGGGTGTGACTGCCTCCTGAAACACAGCATTCAGGTCATTCTCCTCCTCCCTGATGCGTTGCAATCTTGGAAGTTCAGACTGCAGATCATCAACACTTGCTACAGATGTGGTCACTATGAAACCACAATGAGATATATTTCCTATAGGACTGTCTTATATTAAAGCACAGGTGTTGAACAGGAGCAAGACCAGGTTACCTACAGAACAGCTCACCCCAGCATTTCCTTCTGACACTCTCGATCTATCCCAATCTATTACAATATTTCATGTGTGTCTAATGCTGAAATCAGCAGCAAGGAACTAATCAAGCACAGAGACTATCCGAACAAACTTGCATGAACATTCATTCCAACCTTGTATGTACATGCACTTGGCAACACGTTAGGAGGGGCCAAGTATTGGAAAGATAACAGGGATTGACTGGAATCGTTCACTCATTTTATTTAAAAGGTGCTTCTTGTCTGGCAGCCCAGAGCTAGTGAGAGCAGTGACTAGTTTCATCTAGTCTTCTTTACAAGGCCACATAAATTAAAATTAAAACCTCTCATTTAAAGCCGAGCCACACTGTCCTGTTTCCATAGTAACAAGGTAAAGACAATGCAGTTTGGCAACTTTCACTGTATCATTTAAGCTGTTTCATTTTAAAGAAATGGTTCTGATGGTTTAATGACCCCATGAGCAAACTGAAGGGTTCACCTGAAACACTCCCTTGTATAAAGTTACTTTTATGCTGGTATGCCTCTGGATTGCTTTTGAGGAATGATATCCTGGCAACACTTCCTAGTGTTTACAGTGCTGAATCTGTTTCTGGCAGGCTATATGTAGAGACCGAATTAGGCTGCCAGTTTTAGTAGCTTCACTGCTGGTAGCAACAGCATGTGTAGCTATTGGGGCATCAGCAATTTGTATGAGAGTTGTAATAAGCAAGACGTTTTACTGCATCTGGCTTTCTTCAGCTGTATTCCCATTCCTGGGTTCAGTTTAGTGGAGAAGTGGAAATCACTGAAGAACTATTCTGGGGAAGGGTCACGTGAGCTGAAATGTTAACTCTGATTTCTCTCCACAGATGTTTCCAGACCTGCTGAGCTTCTCCAGCAATCTCTGTTTTTGTATCAGCAACATCTGGTTTGCCTCACTGCTGTTTGTGGGATATCACAGAATCAGATAATTGTCCGGGTACAGAAGGCACTAAAGCAACTGCTCAAAGTGTCTGCACTGGTTCCCTGAGCATTTCGTGCCGATTTCCTGCCTTTTCCCTGTAATCTTACATGTTATTTCTATTTAAATAATCATCCAATTCCCTCTTGAATGCCTTAATTGAATATCCCTCCACCACATTTCCAGGCAGTGCATTCTAGACCAGAACCATTTGCTGTGTGAAAGTGTTTATTTCTCATCTCCAATTTGCTTCTTTTGCAAAACACTTTAAAAACTGTATCCTCTGGTTCCCAGTCCCCTAATGAGTGGGAACAATTTCTCTCCAGACCCCCCATGATTTTGAAATCTTCAACAGGGTCTCCTCTTAGCCTTCTCTCAAAGGAAAACAGTCACAACTTCTCCAATTTGTCCTAATTTCTGGAGTTATTTGTCTCTGGAGCCATTCTTGTAAACCTGTTCTGTACTCCCTCCAGCACATTCTTCCCATAGTGTGGGAGCCAGGACAGTACACATTACTCCAACTGAGTCTAACCAGTGTCCAATCAGTGTTCATCATACCCTCCCTGCTCTTGTACTTTATGCCCCTATTAATGAAGCCTAGAATACTGTATGCCTTATTAATGGCTCTCTCTTACTGTCCTGTCACCTTTAGTGATCTGTGTTCCTATACACGCAGGTCTCTGTGCTCCTGCACACCTTTTAAAATAGTACCATTTATTTTATATTGTCACTCCATGATCTTTGTTTCTAAAGGATCATTATGCTTCAGTGCCAACTTTCTGCCCACTTCACCAACACATTAATGTCATTTTGAAATGATATATTTACCTCCTCATAGTTCACAATGCTTTCGAGTTTAGTATCTTCTGCCAACTTTGAAATTGTCCCCTGCACTCTAAAACGTGGGTTATTTACATACATTAAGAAAAGCAAAGGTCCCAATGCTGACCCCATGTGGAACTCCACAACAAACCATCCACTAGATTGTAATATACCCATTGACCATTACTTTCTGTTTCTTATTCCTCAGATAATTTTGTATCCATGTTCCTTTCCTATAACTTTCCTCACACGATTATTGTGTGACACTGTGTTGTAGGTCTTTTGGAAGTCCATGTACACCTCATCAATAGCCTTGACTTCATCAACACTCTGTTGCATCTTCAAAAGAAATTCCAACTAGTTAGCTTGACATGACCCTCCCTCAACAAACCCATATTGGTTCTTCTGAATTCATTTAGATTGGTCCATGTAATTATTAAACCTATCCTGAATAATTGTTCCTTGAAGTTTCCCAGTCACCAAAGTTAAGCTGACTGCTCTGTAATTGCGGGGCTTATCCTTTTATCTTTTTTTTAAAGAAGGGCATACTTTATTCCAACAGCACAGAGCATTGAAGGGAAAATTGAAAGATTATAGCCAGTGCCAATTTCCACATTCACTTTCTACAAATTCTTTTATTGCATCTCATCTGGTGCCAGTGCCTTATCAACTTTATATGCAAACAGCTTATTCAATACTTCCTTCTCACCAATTATTAAACCCTTCTAATGACTGGGTTCGCTCTTCTGTCACAATGGCTTGGGCTATATCTACCTCATCAGTAAAGAGAAATGCAAAATATTCACTTAATAATTCTGCCATCCACCCTGCCTTCATATTTAAGTTCCCGTTTTGATCTCTGACTCTTCCTTTTGCCGAGCCCTTGACTGTGTCCAATCTATCTCCTCTTTGAAGGTAACCCATTGCTCAGCTATATTTTTCCTGCAACATTTAGCTTCAGTCTATCCAGCCCAGCTCCATTCTTGCCCTATTGAAGGCTGCTCTCCCCCTGTAGATTATTATTACTTTTGAATGTTAATTGTCATTTCCCACTATCGCCAAATAATGATCCAATGGTCACTATCCCCTAAATATTCTCTCAACGACAACAGTTATACTTGGCTCACTTCATTCCTAAGAACATGGCAAATAGCGCCTCCTTTCTTGTTGGGCTGCACACACACTGCAGTAGGAGGTTCGCCTGAACACAACCTAAGAACCTCTCCACCTATCCTCTCCTCTATCCGCCTCCCACTCTCTCCCTATTTATTTCAAAACCCCCTTCCCCTCCCCCTTTTCTGATGAAGGGTCTAGGCCCGAAACGTCAGCCTCTCTGCTCCTATGATGCTGCTTGGCCTGCTGTGTTCATCCAGCCCTGCACCTTGTTGTCTCACAACCTAAGAACACGTGTCTTTATTCTTCTTTGCAATGCCACTATCCCAGTCTGTATTTGGGTCATTGAAATCGCCCATTATAACTATTCTACAATGTCTGCACCTATCTGTAATTTCTTTGCAGATTTGTTCCTCTATATCCATCCCACTAGTTGGGGTAGCCCATAGATTGCACTGTGTCATGTAATTCTTTTTCTTCCTTAGCCTTGCCATATCGATTCTGTTCTTGAACCCCCTGTTACATGCCCTTCCTTTAACCCTATTACTATTCTTCCTCTTTTAACATTGTATTCGGAGCAAAGTCTCTTTCCTCTGTTTTTAACTGCATTTAAACACCCTGAGGATTTGAAAGATCATAGATTATAGAATTCCTATGGTGTGGAAACAGGCCCTTCAGCCCAACAAGTCCACATCAACATTAA
Source organism: Rhincodon typus (assembly GCF_021869965.1). Lineage (NCBI taxonomy): Eukaryota > Metazoa > Chordata > Chondrichthyes > Orectolobiformes > Rhincodontidae > Rhincodon > Rhincodon typus. Next base: position 634,674 of record NC_063334.1, on the reverse strand, counting down.
GAGCATCCCACCCAGACCCATACCCTATAACCCACCTAAGCTACACATCCCTGAACACTATGGGCAATTTAACATGACCAACCCACCGAGCATGCACATCTTTGAACTGTGGGAGGAAACCCGCACAGACATGGGGAGAACATGCAAATTCCACACAGACAGTCACCCGAAGGTGGAATCGAAACCGAGTCCCTGGTGCTGTGAGGCAGCAGTGCTAACCACTGAGCCACTGTGCTGCCCATTATGATAATTCAATTTCTATTTTAATCTCAATTTGGTTCTCAAGCTGAAATGTGCGAATTGAAATTGGTTCAAATGATGTTAGCTTACTGAATTGAAGGCTATCTGACATGGGAACAGCGTCAACCACTGAAGAATATTTAGTAATGCCATTGCATTTGAACCCACAGGTTGGGAATGTAAACAATATATGGGAGGTCAATGTGACTCCAGAACACTGGTGGAACTGAGCATGATAGCTGTTCTCCACATTATCACATAAATCCATAAGCACCACACAATATACTGTAGTTAGCCATGAGGGGGAGAAGTATGGGATTATCTCACCATGGAACCTGAATGAAGTTCAAAATTGGGCACCACCATTTCATATGCAATATACTGGTCCTTTATTTCTTTAGTTGTGTCAAACAATTGTGTAAAGTCCATTTGATGTACTTTGGAACATTCTTATTGAAGTTCTAATTCGTCAAACTGGAAAAAGATGGCAAATGCACCACATATTTCCAGTAATAAAAATGACGAATGAATGGTACTAATGCTCGAGAAGATATTGTATTTGAGAGTGAGAGCGCAGTGCAAGAAATTATACAGGAAATGTGATGTACATACTCATGATGTTAATAAATATTAACAGTGTCCTGTGAAGCTTTAAAATACTTACTAGCGATTAATAAATTCCTTTCATGTGCCCTATTGAATTAGGTAGTAAATGCCTTGAGATTCAGATAGCTGTGGATATATGAGCAGCTGCAAACTGTTTGCAATAGTTCTGCAGTGCCCTGTGCTCAGAGATAGCGCTTATAAACGGCAAAAATATTATCACTGTCTTGATTAACCATTTTTTCTTGGATGTTCTGTCACAAAGCATTCACAGCAAAATGTATGAACATCTATGCAAAATGTTCATTTAGTGCCTGTGAGCCTCGTGATGATTTCAGTTTACCTATTTTATTTTAATGATATGTGATTTCTTAACGATAGCTAAGTAGCTAACATCGGCACTTAACTTCTTATATGCAGATGGAGGCAATTCAATCAAGGCGGTGATTTTTGGAGCTCTGATGAAGAATCATCTGGACTCAAAATGTTAGCTCGCTCTCTCTCCATGGATGTTGCCTGACCCACTGTGATCTCCAGCATTTGTTGTTTTTGATGATTTTAATTGATGCGGGGAAATCCATAATTTCAAACAAATGAGGGTGTCGTTCTCTTTATCTCCTACAGAGACAAAGAGAGAGGGTGAGACTATCCTTTCGGAGAGTAAGGCTTTCGAAGGTAGGAAATGGGTTGTTAACGTTGTGAAAGCTGAGTACCCTATTTGACGTAAAATAATCCAATATGTCACAATGAAATAGCAGCTCATCTTGATAGAACATTTTTCAGTCTCACTTGTTTAAAGAGAGGAGAATGCTTGATATTTCAGTAACTTGTGAATGGGATGTGAAATCACTGCTATCGTCACTGAGCTACACAATCAGTGTGTTACAATAGAAACAGTTATATTTCCATTCCAGATCACAGGAAACACAATGGGACTACAACTAACAATGAATCTATACGTACAATGAATGCTAAAACCAGACAGCTACGAAAGTCTTGGTTGGAGCTTCACTAAAGGGAACACTGGTTCTGCTTCCTGTTAAATTTTAGCTTATCAGTGTAGACTGTCAATGCCCTGCATATACTGTATTACTGTGGATATGGAATGACGTAAGATATCTTAAATATTGAACTACCTTCTGTTGAAAGGAAAATCTAATTTGTTCATTCATGGGCTGTGGGTATCACTAGAGAACTTTTATCGGCCATCCCCAATTGCCCTTGAAAATGTGGTTGTGAACTATCTTCTTGAACCAAAGAGATTTCCAGGATATTAAAAGTGACAAAGGAGGAATGGTAACACAGTTTCAAATTGGAATGGTACATGACTTGGAGGAGAAATTGCAGCTGATAGTATTCCGATACACTATTGTCTTTCGAAGTATTGCCATTGGTTTGAATGATGCTGTTATGCACGTTATGTTGAGTTACTCTAGGGCATCTTATAGATAGTACGTAACACAGCCATGGTATGCCTGTGGTGGGTGAAGCAAATCATTAAGGTAATGGAGATGGTGTCAATCAAACAGGCTGCTTTATACTGGGCAGTTTTGAGTTTCTTAAGTGTTGTTGGAGATGTACATATCCAGGCAAGTGGGGAGTATTCCATCACACTCCTGGCTTTTGGTATGCAGGTGGTGGACAGCCTTTAGTGAGTCAGGAAGTGTGGTACTCACTGCAGAATTCCCAACCTCCTGGTCTGCTTTTCTGATCATATTTAGTGGCTGATCTAGTTAAAGTCTTCCCCAGTGGTGATCCAGGGACGTTGGTGGTTCGCGATTCAGTGATGGTAATGGCATTGAATGACAGTGCAAAATGTTCTCCTTTGTTGCAGATGGCCATTGCCAGGTACTTGCTTGCAGTGGATCTTACTTTGCTCTTACCAGCCCAAGCCAGAATGTTGTCCATGTCTTGTGACATGTGAACATGGACTGCTTCAGTATCTGAGATGTTGCAAATGATGCTAAACACAATCCAATCATCGGCAAACATTCTCACTTCCAGACTTAAGATAAAGGGAAGGTCATTAATGAAACTGAAGTTGTTTGAACCTAAGTCACTGACCTGAGAATCTCCAGCAGCAATGTCCTAAAACTAAGGTGATTGGCTTCAGCAAGCACAATAAAGTTGCTTTGTGCTAGATATGAATACAGTTAATTGAGAGTATTCCCCTAATTCCTATTGACTTTAGATTAGGTCGGGCTCTTTGTTGCCACACTCTTCAAATGCTGCCTTGACAGAAAGGACAATCGCTTTCACTTCATGTCTCAAATTCAGCTCTTTGTTACATTTTGGAGAAGACTCTTCAGAGATCTACAGCTGAATGGCCATGATGGAAGACAAACTAAGCAATGGTGAGCAGGTTACTGTGGAGTAAAGTATCACTACCAATGCTGATGATTGGCAGATTGATGATAGAGCACTAATTGGTCAGATTGAATCTGTTCTTTTTTTTATAGGCAGGACATACTTGACCAAGTTTCTACTTTGCTATAGAGATGCCAGTGTCATAATTGTACTCAAGCAGTTTGGCTAGTGATGTGGCTAGTTCTGCGTCCAGTTCTGGTCACCCAGTTATAGGAAGGATATTATTAAGCAAGAAAAGGTTCAGAAGAGATTTATCTAGATGTTGCCGGGTATGCAGGTTTGAGATATAAAGAAAGACTGGATAGGCTGGGACTTTTTTCACTTAAGAGTAGGAGGTGACCTTTTGAAGGTTTATAAAATCATGCGGGGTATAAATAGAGTTAATGGTGGGTTTCTTTTCCCTAGGATAGGGGATTTCTAGAGTGGGGGACATATTTTTAAGGTGAGAGGAGAGAGATGTTTAAAAAAAAACATGAGGGGCAATTTTTTTTTTTAAAACAGAGTTGGTTCTCGTGAGGAATGAACTTCCTGAGGGAATGGCACAGTTATAACGTTTTAAAAGAAACTTAGATTGACTAGGAAAGGTTTAGAGGGATATGCACCAGGAACAGGCAGGTGGGACAAGTTTAGTTTGGGATTATGTTTGGCATGGTTAGACTGTACCTCCTCTCACTCACCTCCCTGCAAGAATGCGATCCCCTAACCCCAATTCCTCTGCCTCCACTGCGTCTGCTCCCAAGATGGGGCGTTCCACTCCTGCACATCCCAGATGTCCTCTTATTTCAAGGACTGCAACTTCCCCACTTCGGTGGGCAAAAATGCTATCAATCGCATCTCGTGTTTCCCGCACCTCTGCCCTCACATCCCCTGCCCGCAACAAAAACAAAGACAGAATCCCCGTTATCCTCACATATCACCCCACTGACCTCCGCATCCAACACCTCAATCACCATCACCTGCAATCTGACCCTGCAACCAAAGATATACTTCTCTCCCCATCCCTATCTGCTTTCCGTAGGGACTGTTCTCTCCGTGACTCCTTCGTCTGCTCCACGCTTCCCACTAGTCCCACCACCCCCGGCACCTTTCCCTGCAACCGCAGGAAGTGCTACACCTGCCTCTACACCACCTCCGTCCAAGGCACCAAACAAACCTTTCACATCAGACAGAGATTCACCTGCACATCCACCAATGTGTTCTATTGCATGCGCTGCTCCCAATGTGGCCTCCTCTACATTGGTGAGACCAAGTGGAGGCCATTTTATACAGTGTCTGCGCTCTGTTCACGACAAATGACAAAACCTTCCAGTCGTGAACCATTTTAACTCCCCCTACCACTTCCTGGGTACGACATGTCCATCCTGGGCCTCCTCCAGCGTCACAATGACGCCACCCGCAAACTGGAGGAGCAGCACCTCATATTCTGCCTCAGGAGCCTACAACCCAATGGTCTCAATGTGGACTTTACCAGTTTTAAAATCTCCCCATGACCAACCCTCCCTCTCATCCCCACCTCCTTGACCTGACACAACCGGTTCATCTTCTCTCCCACCTATCCGCCCCTCCCACCTCACTGACCAATCCCCACCACTGCCTACCTGCAGTCATCTATCCTCATCCCACCTACCTTCCCCAGCTCAAACCGCCTCTCTCTATTTCTGTGTCCCAACCTGAAACCTCAGCTTTCCTGCTCCTCTGATGCTGCCTGGCCTGCTGTGTTCCTCCAGCTCCACACTGTTATCTCTGACTCCAGCATCAGCAGTTCTTACTATCTCTGTTTGGTATGTCTGCTTGGTCTGAAGGGTTTGTTTCTGTGCTGTGTGACAGGGTGACTCTATGGTGCACAAGAATTCAATACTTTTTAGTACTAGTCACAGCCGTTACTGTATTCACTGCCCTCAGCCATTTTTTATTATCAGATGGAATGAATTGAATTGGCTGAAGACTTGCATTGGTGAAGTTGTGTTCCTCAAGCTGAGACTGAAATGACTCATGCACCAGTGCTTTCAGTTTTTAAACATTTGAGCCTTATTTTGCATTGACTGCTGACTGAGCTCCTGTTTTATTGACCATGGGTTATTGATGTGGGACAGGCAAAACTGCACATTTCCATCTGGGCTCTGTTGAGTTTCTTGGACAAGGCTTCACTGCTTTTGCCTGACTCTGGACTGAATTATTAGATTAATGGACTTGGCAGCTGCTTTACAGTGTCCTGGATGAGAACTACAGGAGCTAGCAGAGGTAAGGCTCTCGCTGGTCTTGGCAAATTCCAGTATGGCTTGTGCTGAGAGCAATGTTTAGAATGAAGGGGCACACAACCCATGCATGCACCAGAATACTGCAGAATGCATTCGGCATAACATCAGTCAACATCTAACGTGAAACTTCCATCCTAATCTGCCAGTTTGAACCTCACACATCCTGTTACTACCCTCCCTTAAAGACAGAGCTGAGCATGCAGTCAGTTGTATAAGGGAATTTCCATTAGCATCGCTTAAAAGCATCACCATCCAACTTTCGGATGAGTTTTCTTTGACTTTCTTTTGCTATTACAGAATCAGAGGAAATACTGTGTACTGTGTTACTGTAGGAACTGACAGAAGCTCTTTCAGTCATGATGGATTGGCACTGGACTGTGGTCAGAATTTGAAAGGCCTCTTAGTGGAAAATTTTAGCTCGAGTTGAGACAACTAAAATTACGATCCCTCCTGAGCTGCTCTGCGGTAGGGAGATGCAGCAGAGTAAAGAAGCTGTTTGCAAAGGGAAGAGGAGGAAGAAGGCTCAAAACAGAAGGCCTCACATATCTAAGGTTTTCAGGAGCATTTCTCCTGAATTCATCTCGGGCGAAGTAGCATCGGCAGCAGTTATGTTTCACTACGGAGTTGTGCCAGCTTTTTCATTGGACCTGTAGCTACAGAACAGAGTTAGGCTGGCAATGCAGTGATTGTCAATTTCAACACAAAAAAATTCGAAGTTTGCTGTGGATCACGGCATCTGGGTATTCATTGAGGCACTGTGTACCTGGAGATAGAACTTCATTTGTCTTTTCTCTAAGTGGAGATAAGCAGCAGTGGGAATTTGACTTTGTATAGAGAGCAGGATTTCTTTCCGCCTATGGAATTCCATGCATGCTGATCTGCAGACCCCACATCTCAAAAGGAATACGTTCTATAACCACAAAGTGTTTCACTCCCTGGAGGTGCAGTTGGCATTGGGCCACATTGAGACCTTCATGTTGGTGAATTCCTGCTATTCTAACAGCAGTCTTCATGCTTTCATCATACACCAATCCGCCATTTCCACCATCCATGAGCCACAAGTCGAACCAGAGGTTGGCTGTTCTGTGACAAGGATTACGTTCTCTACTAGTAGTTCATAACATGACTCCATCACCCAAACAACTTGTGTGGATAGTACTCTGAGAATGGGAGCAGTGCTACAACTAGGAACATTGTAGAGCAGATCATCGGCATTATGAAACAATAGCTCTGCTGTCCCAGAGGAGCCTTTCTGTCCTCATTATAGCAGTCTCATGATCCACTGTGATCTGCTATGGCATTAACAGTCTTGAGGGAAAGAGCCACCAAATTGTTGGTAGCCATTGCAAGAAGAGGAGAAAAGGACAGGGTCATGAGACACCAGAACTCTGTTCCTCCATATGCTCTGTCTTCCCGTCCCTCAGGAATGCAACATCACAGCATCATCTTGCTCAAAGACATCAGAAACAAACTATTAAATCTAAACCCCATACTCAGAAAATCCCACAAATATTCAACTGTTCACCCTTGTGCTTTCCTTTATTGTCTGACTGTGGGCACCATTGCCTGGCCTTGTTCTTCTACACAATGCTACCCCAGTGTTTGAGTATGGTTGGGTGCAGACTGCTGACTTTCAAATGGGGAGAGTGCAGGTGACCTTTTTTAGGAAGATCTGAAGCCTTGTGGATCCAGCTTCTGATGGCATTACCTCAGCATGGGCAGAACCAGTCCGGAGGGTCAGGCTGGCAGAGTGGCATTGGTGGGACCATGAGCACAGTCATCCTGTGAAAAGACTCAAACATTTGTGTTCGACAGAGCAATGATCAATACTCAGAGGCATTCCTGGTTATCTGCTGGTGCACAGGTTACTCACCCTTACAGAGACCCTGCGGTCATGACACCTGGGCTTCCATGGTACTCAGATGCTGAGTAACTCCTCCTTGCACTGTAATGGAAGCTGAAATATCAGACATTATTGCTGGAGCCATAAGTGTTGATGAGGTTAGCTGTAACTTATACACAGGAAAGGATGAGCTCCAAATTCTCCTCCAAGTCGGAGCTGCATTCCTCCATGCTCCTTGGCAGCTACATGAAGCTTTGTGGCAGGCCTGCCAATCCACGAAGTGTTTAAACGTACAGGGTCATTTGGTTTATTTCTGCACTCAACCTCATCAAATTCCTCATCTGAGTTTAATGCAGCAGAGATTTTCAGACAGACTGTCTGTCTGTCTGTCTTCCCCCCCAACTGCCGTGGGACCATGCTGCAGTCAACCTGTACTGGGTAACTCGTCACATGCAAATCCAGAACTCCTACAGTGTGGAAAAAGCCATTCAGCCCATACCAACCCTCCAAATAACACATCCCACCCTGACACACTCCCCTACTCTATGCCTGTAACCCTGCTTATCCCATGGCCAATCCACCTCACCTGCAAATCCCTAGACACTAGGGACAATTTAGTACGGCCAATCCATCTAACCTGCATATTTTTTGTTTTTTTTTGACTGTGGGAGGAAACTAGAGCACCCAGAGGAAACCCACTCAGACACAGGAAAAATGTGCAAACTCCACACAGTCACCCAAAGCTGGAATTGAACCCAAGACCCTGGTGCTGTGAGGCAGCAATGCTAACCACTGAGCCACCGTTACCTTCTAAGCTGCGTACAGTGCTGGTGTGAGTTGCTGACTGCAAATGTCAGATCAAATGATTGTGTTTTTTTTTCAGCGGCACATTTTCTTCTCCCCTTGTACCATTGTGCACCACTGGCTGTCTACAGGCTGACTTGGGGCCTCTGAAAGCACAAATTGCCAAGGAAAGAGATTGCTGGAGGAAACTCAGCAGGCCTGGCAACATCTGTGGAGAGAAAACAGTTAATGCTGCAGAACATCCTGAAGAAGAGTCACTACATTTGAAACATTAATTCTGCTTCTCTCTTCAAAGATGTTGCCAGACCTGCTGACTTTCTCAAGCAATTTCTGTCCTTCTGAATTTATGCTTAGAGGCCCCAAGTCATCCCACTGTATAAAACTGGGCTCCCTGCTGAGCATCTAATTACTTACAAATGCATTTAGCTTTGGGCTGCACACCACAATGATGGAGATGAACAACCAGCACAAAGTTTTCATGCTGCTTGCATCTCTTCTGTATGACATAGGGTAATTGTCTTAATCTATGCCAGTTAATACCAATGTAACAAATTTTTGCCTGAGCTGTCTTTATCTATGCTATTGCTTGAAGTGATGAGACTTGACATTTTGCTGAATGAAAATGTACCCATGTTTGCTATAATCCAACTGATTCACTATATTCTGTGAAAAGAGCAGACAGCTCATTATTAGATCTTACCTATCGGTTTACTGATTTTTTTTTCCCTATATGACTTCTAATAATTTTGAGCATTATCAACATTCTGCAAAGTCAATATGATGAATTTTTCACGACACAAAATATGTGCTCCTGCAATACTTCACAAATGGCTTCAGAACTTCTTGAGAATCAGTGCCTCAGTAATTCTGAAAGTCATCAGTTAATTTTCATGTACAGTTGACAGATTCTCTGGCTTCCAATGTCACTTGTTTCTCAATGTAATTTTGACCTTGTATACAAGAACTATTAATTAGAAAGAGACACTAATCTCTTGCTCACTGATCAATTCATTTATATGAAAAAGTGTAGTATTCATTACATAATTTGTTCTCAGATTCTTTTCAGGATTTGAAGTCATTCCTATTTAAAAGTTTGTCTGCCAGCAAAAACATGCTTACTAAAAAAAAGGTACTTTCTCGCCTTGCCTTACTGACCTGTCTAGTATGTAGATTTTCATTCGCATCGTGTAGTCATGCATGATATGGAATCCATGTACACCCCATCTGTAATTCCCAGTTCAATATAGTGAGTACACATAATATTCATAAGATGCTCCTCTGAGAATATGAAAGGCAGAATACTAATCTGTAAGGATATCCAAGTCTGGGTCAGTGACTCAATATATAAAATATTTTCTCAAATATTTTCCCCTTCAGATTAAACAGAATATATCGCTACTTATATTGATTAATTAGTGTTCTCCTACTTAATCTTTTTTATCAGAACTAGTATTAACACAAAGTAAAATTTGAGTATACTGGTGAATGATTTTAAAGTGATATTTCATTGCCTGTCTTTTCTGTTTACCTTTACTAACCTTTCAACAAGTATTGACACTTACAAATCAGAGTCCACGAAAATGGCCCTCCTTTTTCACTATTGTTATTCATTCACAGGCTTTGCTGGCTAGGCCAGCATTTATTACCCATCCCTAATTGCCCAGAGGGCAGTTAAGAGTCAACCATGCATTGCTGTGGGTCTGGAATCACCTGTGGACAGACCAGGTAAGGATATAAAGGACACGAGTGAACCAGATGGGTCTTTCCCCTGACAACTGACAACAGTTTCCTGATCATCATCAGACTCTTAATTCCAGATTTTTATTGTATTACCATTTGCTATGGCAGAATTCAAATCCAGCAACATTACTTAGGTCTCTGGACTAATAATCTAGCAACAATACCACTAGGTCATCACCTCCCTCATTTGAAACTTGTTCCATTCAGTTTATAGACACTGACATATAATCTGCTAAAAAAAGAGGGGGAAAAAAAGCATAAATAATCCTTAAAGTAAGCACTGAAAATTCAAGGGTCTCTTCTCTTTATCACCTGAGATTGAGAAATACTCTATACCCTAACAAAAAATGAAAATTTGTTAAATATACACCCAGATTTAAACAAATGTTATACTATCACTCTTTTTGCTCTAAGATCAGAGCATATGAGTTAGAAAAGGTAGCGAATGAATAGCAATTTAGCTGTAGAATAGAAAATTAGTGGTACAAAGGATATAAGATAATTGTTCAGAATGACAGGTACTGGAAAATGATTAGCAGGAATTCTAAACATGTTAGCAACGTTTGTAAAAGACGCTAACTTCGGCAGTGTGCATAAAACCAGGGAGAATGCCACAACACACATTGGCAAACGTGCAGAATGAATTGAAATGGCAGACCAGTTCTGTTGTAGGATAAGTAAAAGCTGGTTCAGTGATGAGAGATATAAGAAGGTCGCCTGTCCCTTGGAAAACAAGAGTTTAAACGGGGAGAGGAGCGAATGAATCGTCGGGTAAATTATACACATCAGGGAACAAAAATACAGATTAACTCGGGCATAAAAAATGAGAAATTTCCAGAGGCATAAAATTTTAAAAAAACAGCAAAGTTACTGTGGAACATAAAGACTGGCATCGACATATTGGACCCAATGGCCCGTTTCTGTTGTAAATTATGTGCTATTCTTTCAAAAGCCCTAACCATTACTGGCAGAGGGTGAAAGAACACTCGGAGGATTAATCAGTCAACTTCACTAACTTTCTTTCATAGGAGCACTTTGAGTTCATAATGCTAAAGGAATAAACTCTGGTCGGAAAAACAAGTGTTCCAAGTTTCTATGAAGGATTTGATTCTGGTGAAGTTGTATTAAAATGTGATGGAGGGGAAGCCCTGGTCTGCGCCTGTTCGTGTGCAGATTACAATCTGCAAAGTGGCTGCGAGATCTTATTTGATCTGGAATTCCCGCCAATTAATTTTTTTTTAAAAAAAGCATAAACATGTTGGGGAAAATTGAACTGGAATTCGCTATTTGGTGCGTGTTGAATTTGTTAGAGTTTTATTGAGCAGCCTTGCCTTTAATTAAAAATGAAACCGACAATGAACATTAACGCAGTCTGTAAAAGGTAAGACAAATTTCACTTGGAAATTATAATGCTTTGCACCAGATTCATTCCCTTTTTTACTTTACTCCAAGTAACTTTAACATGTTTCAGCTTAATATCTGTACCTTAATCACTCGGTAATAACGTTTTAATCGGTAACTCCTCACTTTCCAGTGATTTCCGAATTCGCTTTGCTAAATTGTCGTTCAGCGCCTAACAAATTTGCAAACAAAAACCCCACAGATCAGCGGTGTTCCAGAAACGGTTAGTATCGATCGTGGACACGCACACTTAATCTTGAGAGATCGTTAATTAAAATATTTTCGTTCCTTTCCGAGTTTGGATTCAAATGCACGGATTAAAACGACACTATTTTAAAGCAAATCCATGGCATGGTGAAGTAAGATCCCAATCTCAAACTTGAATTCCCAACGAAATCGCTAGAAATCCTGTAACTCTTTCATCCTGAGTAATGTGTAACCGCAAACCATACTGGTAATCTGGATCAGATTAAATTGGGATTCTGTCTCTTTTTTAAATTAGATTTGACTGATCTACGGTTACATCTCTTGAGATTATGAATTCCTCTGCTAAAGTTCTGGGAGTTTTACCCAATTCCTTTAACTTTCTCTCACCATTTAAAAACTTTCTAATCTATTTGTATAAAGCGGTTCGTGGAGCTGCATTGCATTGAAAGCAGACTCTCCATTTTTGTCCCTACCTGAGTGTGTGAGAAATCCCCGTCTCGGGTTCGGTGAGATCAACAATCTCCTCGACTGAAATCCCTCACGTCCAGCGGGGAAAGGGATCTGTCACTGCCTCTTGCAAAGAACATCTCTTCCGCCGGGACACCAAAAATAAAATGGGGGGAGCAGTTATCCACTGCACCTGCCTCGCCCGGCTGCCCTTTCCTGAAAAAGAGAGGGGCTGCCGTCAGCTTGGCTCCCTTCGGTTTGATTCCGGTTTCAAGTCTGACTTCCAGCTGCACGGGAGAAACTTGCAGCCCCGGATCTTTACAGAGTAACCTGCAGATTGCTGTCCGACACTGCACTGAAGCGTGGGAGAGGCGCGCACCTTTTCAAAGCAGAGACGACTGCACAATCTCCAATTGCTTTTACGTGTAAAGAAAAGCTGACTGGACCCGGCTAACCTACACTCCTCTAGAATTAGGCAGCGTGGGCTCCGTTCTATAGAGAGGGTCACAGGCTGAGTAACTCTCAATAAGTCTGTGAAACTTCCTGCTCCTGCTAATTCTCCCAACATTCACTCCAGCCTTGTAATTACAACATTAGAGATATTACCAGATTGTAATTCGTGAAAAATAAGTTCAGACATTTGTTTTCTTTTAAAGATTTGCTTCCTGGGGAAGAAAAGAATCAAACCTGTTTTTAATGCTGTATGTTTCCATTTTACTAAATGCACCAACTATTTCAAAACTGAGCATGCAAATTCACACCAGTGAACACCGACTTATCCCGCTTCCGAGGTTAATGATACAACATTGTAATTTCGCTTTGAAGACCATCATTCCCACAACTCATCCCTCCATTCATGTTTCCAGCCGGCCACTGGACTGAAATGGGCCTTATTAAAGAAGTTAATGACTTTCTTCATCGCTGTTGGGGTGACCAAGCGGCTGAACACCACTATGTTGAGGCAATGACCCTTATTCTGACAGCTCAACACTTAAGAGATCCCCAATGTTTTGCAATTTCAGGACAACCTCATGGAGAATGAGCCTGGTGGTCTCCTCTCCTTCAATATTTTCAGGTTGGTAAACGGTCAGGTTCAACTGTGATCAGCAGACCAATCTCCTCCCCTCTTCCCTCACCATATCACTCCAAGGGTGACCAGCATACCCACCAACAGCCTGTTGCCCTTCTGATTAAAGCTTTCTATCCAGTAGATCACACTATCATTTTCCAATACCCCTCTCATAAGGCCTATAGAGTGGAGCTGTGCTTGCTTGAGTCCATTCTTGTGGAACTAAAGGTAGTCAGTGTATCATTTGCAATGGCTTCTCTTCACACACTTTTATTGCTAACTCTAGAGTCCTCCAAGCACCTATCTTTGTCGATTTTCCCCCCTCCATTCTACTTATCACCTACATGGTAACCCCAATAACACTATCTGAAAGCACAAATTCACCTTCTTCTGCATGTTTGCTAAGAATACTCCCTTCATTATGTATTTTTATTCATTTAGACTTTGCTGGTTAGCTCAGCATTTATTGCCCATCCCTAGTTGTCCATAAGAAGGAGGTGGTGAGCTGCCTTTGTGAACCACCATATAGTCCATGTGGTATTGGTACAAAAAAGGACATTAGGAATGGAATTCCAAGATTTTGATCCAGTGACAGCTAAGGAACGGCGATATATTTCCAAGTTAGGATGATGAGTGGCTTGGAGTGGAACATGCAGGTGATGGTGTTTCCATGCAACTGCTGTCTGTGTCCTGTATGGTAGGGCTTCTGTGTTTGGGAGATTCTTTCTAAGGAGACTTGGTGAATTTTTCCAGTGTATTGTGTAAATCATAAACACTGCTGCTAATGTGTGTCGTGCTGAAGGAACTGAATGGTTGAAGACGTAATGCCAACCAAGCAAGCTGCTTTGTCCTGGATGGCTTCAATCCTCTTGGGAGTTGTTGGAGCTACACTCATCCAGGCAAGTGGGGAATATTCCATCATACTCCTGACTTGTGCCTTGTAAATGGCAGACAGACACCAGGTAGTCAAAGGTGTGTTCCGCGATGCAGTATTTGTATAGCTAGTCCAGTTCAGTTTCTGGTCAATGGTGTCTCCCAGGATGTTGATTGTTGGGCTTTCAGCAACAATCATGCCATTGAATATCAAAGTGTGATGGTTAGATCATCTCTTGTTAGAGTTAGTCATTGCCTGGCAATTGTGTAGCGCAAATATTATTTGTCACCTGTTAGACCAAATCTCAATATTGTCCTTGTAATGCGGCATTTGGACCTGGACTGCTTTAGAGTTTGATTAATCACGAATGGTGCTAACAATGTGCAGTCGTCAGTGAATATCCCTGCTTCTGACCTTTTATGATGGAGGAAAGCAGCTGGGGATGATTGGGCCTGGGATAGCACACTGAGGAACTCCTGCAGACAAGTCTTGGAGTTAAGATGACTGACCACCAGTAAGAATCTTCATTTGTGCTAGATATTGCTACATCCATCAGAGGGTTTTTTTTACTCTAACTTACTTTTGATTCTAGTTTTGCTAGAGCTCCTTCATCCTCACTTCTCCCTCCCCCCACCAACAATCCCTTTGTCTAAAATCTTCTGAGTGCTAATTCAGCATTCAGTAATGAGTGAGCATAATTTTTATTCAACTAAATATTGTGAAGACAAAAGTAATTCCCTCCAGACCACTTCATAAACTCGGTTCTCTAGTCAATGACTCCATCCCTTTCTCAGGAATTTCCTGAGTTTGCACCATACTCTTTGCAGCTTTGGTGTCATAATTAACCACAAGATGAGCTTCCGACTAAATAGTTACACCATCACTAAAACCATTTATTTCTGCCTTTGTACTATTGCTTGATTCTGTTTTTGCCTCAGCACATCTGCTAACTCCTTCAGTTATTCCTTTTATTAATTCCAGATTGATTTATTCCAACGCTGCTCCTGGCCTTTTGAGTTGCATCCTCTATAAATTTTGAGGTTGCTTAACACTTTTTACTACCAGTTTTCTAACTCACGTTAAATCTCATTCACTCAACACCTCTGTGCTTGCTCATCTACTTTAATTACCCATTGACCAACATTTTTTGAGTTCAAAACTCTTCATCTTTATTTCCAGCCCCTTCATGGCTTTGCCACACAATGGTGTCATTTATCTGTGTTTCTCCAAATCTGGTCCCTTGGATATGTGCCCTCCAAAGCTCTAGACTTCCTTCCCCAGACATCACCTTCTCTCCTTCCCCTTTTAAGGCATCTCTTAAACTCTACCTCCTTGATGGAGGTTTTTATTATTTGTCCCAATATTGCACTGTCAAATTTGTTTGATGTTTATCTTTTTTTTTTCCCTCAGCTTTAAAGGTTTAATAATAGGGCAAGTTGTTGTCCTGTATCAGCCATCAATAGTGGCATCCAAATATCCAAGAAAATCTTAATTGATCACCAGGAGGATTGTAGATGTGAGACTGACAATTGGAGAAACTCTTTTTTTGGGGCACCACATTTTCCTGAGATAATTTGCATAATTTGAGAGAAAGAAAAATGTTGCCTATCTAAACTGATGTATATCCAAGTTATAGGACTATAAGTGAAATTCATTGTCAAGTTGGAGCTAAGATTGAGAATTTGCAGCTTGGGGCATCCTGACCATACACAGGAAGAGGAGTAGATCATTCAGTCTTTCTAGTCTGTTCTCACATCTGCTTCTGTGAGTTACTTCATCTGCCTTCTCTGGCTACCACATTCCAATAATTTGATTAAAATCATAGGTTGATTAGGACAGTATCAAGAAACAAAATAAAACAGAGCCTGTTAAGGGCATTGCAATAGCACCAAAGGTGAGGGACAGGTAGGGAGAGAGTTTAATCAGAATGGAGTTGGAAGGGGCCTTCTGTAGCCTGAAGGTTAAAGTACGCCAGCAGCAGATCCAACTTCCTTTGGATGGAGTTGACTGTTTTGCCTCAATGCACACTGGGGCAGCGAATTACAGACACTCACCACCCACTGCTCCCTCACGTCGCGATTCAAACAGGAGAGGAGTTCTCCTGAGAATAGCCTGGTCGACACCATTTCTCAACCAACACCGTTCAAACATCTGGCTCAAAAACAGAAATTGCTGGAAAAGCTCAGCAGGTCTGGCAGCATCTGTGAAGAGAATTCAGAGTTAATGTTTCGGGTTGGGTGACCCTTCCTCAGAACTCTGACTCAAGTCGTTTCTGCCTACTCCCAAACTCTGACCTGTCCTCATTGGCTAGGAAGCGTAATGAAGGTATGTGGAGTACTGCAAGGCGCTATACAAATGCAGGTATTTCTTACTCGTATTTTGACTGACTCAGTGTAAAATCATTCAATCGGAGAGAAGGGCAGGACACAATCAGCAATGTGAAGGTGTGAGGAATGTGCAGATACGTGTCAACTCCCGTGACTAATTTACACAGTTTCGACAGAAAAAAAATCCTACATCGAGGACGTGATATTCCTTAAATAAATCCTCGTAAACCACCAGCCTGTGTCCGTCGAGAGAGGTAGTTACCTCCAATAAAGGTGACACATTGCAACTAAGTAGAGAGAGAAAGGATGTTTGGGGGCCCCTTGGAGTTAGAAAAGACACTAGTTTAAATTATTGACAGGTCGAAACCCAGCATGAGATAGGTGACGGAAATACTGACAAAACCTCAACTTTGCAGCCACAAAATGTTTCTCCACTTTGAAATTTAAAATGGATATTTTCAAAACAAAACCATGAGAAAACTCGGAGAAGTAACTGATCATTTAAACCCCCCTGGTTGAATATAGCCACCTCCTCTCCCCACTCTGCTATCTGCAGCCACCCCCGCCATCCCGAGGCGTTTCTCTTTCAGTCACCTTGGTCCCTGGCTCGAACCTGTGATGTTTGGAGTGTGGTATTGCTGTTTCTCTGCAAGCTGGCACTGCCCACGGAGGGGGCACCTTTCCGACCCGTGGAGTCAAAATCAGGGGCTTCAGGAATGAAACTTGGCAGGATGTGCCCAGCATCACCCAGCAGACCCAGCGGGATGTACCCAGCAGACTGTACGCAGCAGAATGTATCCAACAGCACCCAGCGGGATGTACCAGCAGATTGTATCCAGCAGCAACAACAGATTGTACCCAGCAGATCTAGCAGAATGTATCCAACAGACTGTACCCGGCAGCACCAGCAGAATGTACCAACAGATCCAGCAGGATATACGCAGCACCAGCAGAATATACCCAGCAGATCTAGCAGAATGTATCCAACAGACTGTACCCGACAGCACCAGCAGAATGTACCAACAGATCCAGCAGGATATACACAGCACCAGCAGAATGTACCCAGCAGATCTAGCAGAATGTACCCAACAGACTGTACCCGGCAGCACCAGTAGGATGTACCAGCAGACCTTGCAGACTGAACCCTGCAGACTGAGCCCAGCTGTACCAGCAGAATGTGCCCAGTATCAGCTAGTGCCAAAACCACCGTGTCACACCCCGATCCTGGTTTCACTCCAATACTTTTTGATCTCCAAAGTTTATTTGTTTTCCCGGCATTACCCATAGCTTTTAGTCAATTATCTTTAAACCAGAGCCAGTAATTAGTGAATTCCCGACCTCATAACACTTGGCCTTTTTCAGTTGGCTCTGCCTGAAAATAAAACCTAATTTAAAAAGAAGACTACTGTGTTCTGTCTTTCTCGCTCTCTCGCGCTCTCTCTCTCTCTGTTGTTCAGATTGAAAATGCTGGCAGAGTTGGGCTAGTCAAAGGCCATTCTTTCACATGTTAATATCCCCTTTGCTTCAGCATTCTAATCAATGTTGAAGACAGATATTAAGGGATCAGGAGATCTGGGGATAGTGCAAGAAACTAGAGTTGAAGTAGTTCACCCAGTATCTTATTAAATGACAGGGCCAGGCTCAACAAGCAGCATAACCTACCCCTATGTTAATCAGGGATTGTAAGTTTTCCTGGGAAGTTTAGTTTCCCTTAAGCCTATTTTTTTGTCTGCTGTCAGTGTTGATCCTGCCTCGTCGATTCCTCAGAGAAATTTGTTCCTATCAGTAGTACCAAATTCAGCAGTTTGTGCCATAGATATTGAGCCAAAATTCACTGGGGCAGGATATCTCACAACATGCTCACTTGGTTAGATATTTTCTTGCATCTTCAGCCCCAAGCATCTTTACCCACAAAGCAAGGGCATCGGGACATTGGGAGCTTGGTGAACAGCAGAAGACAAAGGTAATAGATTTAAGGTTGAACTAAGACTGAGGCTATTAGAATATATTGGAGTGGGGAATAGACATTCCACATTTGGACTGCTGGTTTCCCTGTTTTCAGCTGTCACCAATGAAGGTCTGCTTGTTAATTTTATATCTCTATCTGGGAACTTTCCAACTTGGGTTTGGTAACAGTCTTTATTTAAAGCAGTAAGTGTGAAATTCACAGCTGCTTGGGACTACAATGGATGATAGTGGAGTTTTTTTTACCTTAAGCTTACAAGTACACACAGAGATCTAAATATTAAAATTATAATAAAAACCTAATACTTTATTCCTTGACATTCAGTCGTAGCATGGGAGCCTTTCTCTAATCAAACAGATCTAACAACATAAGTTGGAGATGCTTAGATATTATTGACCACATCAATTGGAAAAAAAAAGAATTCTGAGTTACTGGTTACAGCTGACCAACGTAGATGATGATATCAGATTGGTATCTGGGAGTTTCTTTCTGGAATCTTACCTTAAGGTCCTGAGAGAATATGTACGCAGCATTATCTGAACAGAGATCACCTTTGTTGTTTTCCGATTATATAAACTGCTAATCGCAAAATGAGTTATGGAAAAGGATAGATGTGACCTAAAAGTTAAAGTACTAAACTGGAGTAAGGCCTATTTTGACAGTATTAGGCAAGAACTTTCAAAAGTTGATTGGGAGAGGCTATCCATAGGAAAAGGGATGGTTGGAAAGTGGGAGGCCTTCAAAAATGAGATAATAAGAGTCCGGAGACAATATGTTTCTGTTAGTGTGAAGGGCAAGGCTGGTAGGTGTAGGCAATGCTGGATGACTAGAGATATTGAGGCTCTGGTCAAGAAAAAGAAGGAGGCATGTGTCAGGTATAGACAGCTGGGATGGAGGGAATCCCTAGAGGAGTATAAGGTCAGTAGGAGTATTCTCAGGAGGGAAATCAGGAGGGCATAAAGGGGACATGAGATGGCTTTAGCAAATAGGATTAAAGAGAATCCAAAGAGATTCTATGAATATATTAAGGGTAAAAGTGTAACTAGGAAGAGAAGAGGATCTCTTAAAGGTTAACAAATCCATTTATGTGTGGAACTGCTTGAGATGAGTGAGATACTAAATAAGTATTTCACATCAGCATTTACTGTGGAGAAGGACACAGAAGCTAGAGAATTTGGAGAAATAAATAGTGATATCTTAAAAAAGTCTATAATTCAGAAGACGAGGTGCTGCACGTCTTAAAATGCATAAAGGTCATTAAATCCCCAGGACATGATGAGGTGTATCCCACAACTTTGTGGGAAGCGAGGGAAGTGATTGCTGGGCCCCTTGCTGAGATATTTATATTGTCAATGACTATGGGTGAGGTGCCAGAGAACTGGAGATTGGTTAATGTGGTGCCATTATTTAAGAAAGGTGGCATGGAAATGCCAGGGAACTAAAGATCAGTGAGCCTGAGGTCAGTGGGGTGTAAGTTGTTGGAGGGGTTCCTGAGGGATAGGATTTACATGTGTTTGGGAAAGGCAAGGACTGACTTAGGGACAGTCAACATGGCTTCATGTGTGGGAAATTGTGTCTCATGAACTTGATTCAGTTTTTTGAAGTAGTGATAAAGGGGACCTAAGGGGCAACTTTTTCACACAGAGGCTGGTGAGTGTATGGAACAAGCTGCTGGGGAGGGTGGGGACGTGGTGGAGGCTGATACAGTTACACCATTTAAAAGGCATCTGGTTGGGTATATGAATAGGAAGGGTTTAGAGCAACAAAGACAGAAGTTGCTGGAAAAGTTCAGCAGGTCTGGCAGCATTTGTGAAGAAAAAATGAGAGTTAACACTTCATGTCTGGTGACCCTTCCTCAGAATTCCAGTTCTGAGGAAAGGTCACCGGACCCGAAACATTAACTCCCATTTTTTTTCTTCACAGATGCTGCCAGACCTGGTGAGCTTTTCCAGCAACTTTGTTTTTGTTCCTGATTTACAGCATCCGCAGTTCTTTCAGTTTTTATTTAGGCTTTAGAGCAATATGGGCGAAATGCTGGCGAATGGGACTAGATTAATTTAGTATACTGGTCGGCATGGACGAGTTGGACTGAAGGGCCTGCTTCCACGCTGTGTAACTCCATGATGTAATGATGTCTTTATCGTTGAGAACCACTTGTAGCTTTTTATTATTATGCCATATTATTTCTTGAAAAATTATCGGTTATGTAGCCATGTCAATGTTAAAATAGTAAGCCATTCCCTGACAAGTCCTGCAAGCCCCAACAAGTCCAGTTCCCCTATCACCCCTATGCTCACTGACCTACATTGGCTCCTGATCAAGCAATGCCTTGATTTTAAAATTTTCAACCTCAGTTTCAAGTCCCTTCACATCCTTTCCTTTCCTTATCCCTGTAATCTCCTCCAACTCTGCACACCACTGAAAAATCCATGCTTCTCGAATTCTGGCCTCTGATTCATTTCAAATTATAATTACCCACCACAAGTGGTTATGCCTGCTGGTGACTGGCCTACAAGCTCTGGAATTCCTTCCCTACAACTTTCTGCATGCCTTTCTTACATTCCTCTTTAAAGATCATTTTTTAAAATGTACCTCTTTAACCAAGCTTTTGGTCACCAGAGTTAGTTTATTTTGTAACACTTTATATGCAGCATTTTGAGACATCTACTTGCAACAAAGATGTTACACAAATTGAAATTATCCTTGATGCTGATAGTCCATCAAGAGTTTCCAGTTAGTGGCTAAAGCGTGCAGACTGGGAAATTTAACCTGTCTTGTTTGCAGCCTTTGTTGATGTGACTTTCCTGGGTCTTTTCCCCTGGGTAGGGGAGTCCAAAACTAGAAGGCATGTGGTTTAAGGTAAGAGGGGAAAGATTGAAAAGGGACCGAAGGGGCAACTTTTTCACGCAGAGGGTGGTGCGTGTATGGAATGAGCTGCCAGAGGAAGTGGTGGGAGGCTGGTCCAACTACAACATTTAAAAGGCATCTCAAGGGTATATGAATAGGAAGGGTGTAGAGGGATATGGGCCAAATGCTGGTAAATGAGACTTGATTGATTTAGAATATCTCATCGGCATGGACAAGTTGGACCAACGGGTCTGTTTTTGTGTTGTACATCTCTATGACTATGAATGATGTCAGCCAAGTGTCGGTTTTGACACAAGGACTAATCTCAGTGCTCAAAAACTAAGAGGTACAAGGCTCAGTTACAATTCCCCACTCTTAGTAATTACTCTGTGTTCTTATGTGTGAAAATAATCTGAGGACGTGACTTGTCTTCACAGTTCAACATCACAAACATTCACTGTCGAGAATACACATCAGTAATGGCCACTCAGACGTGATGTCGGACTATCCCTGCTGTCCACCTGAAATTCCATCCAACAGTGAGTCACTGAGGGTAATTTTAACTAGCTTTATGATGGTCTGCTTCTGTCCCTCATTGAATTCAATGGAATGCAAAAGTTGGTTGATGTGTAAGAATGTATAGCTGACCCAAAGCCACCCATTTCTCATGTGGCAGTTCAGAATATAATTAGTCACAATACCTTCAGGACAGGGGTGGAAGAGAGAAAGAATTGTAAAGTAAAACTGGCAAGGAATAAAAAAAGACAAATTTAATAAACTTGACATCAAAAGCTTTGAAAGTTGCTGATGTTTTGGACAATTATGTAGTTCAAGTCTCACTTTGCAGAAAATGCTTATGAGAAAACGATCTGATCCAAGAATGATGAAAACATTCTGTTTGACTTGTCCCAACAACATTGTTTGAATAAGGCCTTTCAAGTTTGAAAAGTTCAGTACCAAATAGTTTTAAGTTGAGAAATTTGTTACTTATTTCTGCAGGATAAACATTCAAGTCATAATTCTATACATAATCCATTTATATCCCACATTCATTATAATAAGAAGAAAAGTTTATTTTACTTTAAGAGAAAGACAGATGGTGTCTGGCATAATTTATGTCAACTGACTTTATTTTTTGGCCATGAGGGAAAACAAACTCAACCACTTCCATTTGCATGGTGCTTTTAAGATTGGAAAATGTCCCAAGATGCTTCACAGAGGTGTAAGAGAAAAGAAATCAATGCCGAGTCGAAGAAATCGAAGGGATGATATGAATCTTGTTCAAAAAGGTGGATGCTTTAAGGGTCCTAAAGAAGGAATGGAGTTTGATGTGGGACAAGTGGAGGGAATTCAAGAGCATGGGGTCTTGGTAATGAATGCTTGGCCACAAGTGATGGATGAAAGGGAGGGGGATTGCATTAAGAGGCCAGAATTGTAAGAATAGTCTACTTGGGTAGAACTGTAAAGCTGGAGGAGAAATATGTTAGCCTCAGAAAAAAGTAGGTACCTTTAATGGTAAACCAGAGCAGCTGCAGCATTATTCAGAATAGGTGATGGTCCATTGGACTTTGAATCAGAAAAGGTGAGGAGAGATTTGAGACATTGCATTACATTGTATGGGGAACACTCCATATCTAGTGACATGGATTATCATAAGAGTGAATTACACTGGAAATGAAATGGCCAAAATAAAAACCTTTCTAATACTATATGGGAATCAGAAAGTAATGACACATGCCTCAGAGGTAGTGGGGATGAGTTATGAAGTTTTGAAATCAGACATGGCAGAGGTCTTGCTTTCGAAGCGCCATATACTTTGCACACTCATGAGTTCCACAATTTGGAACCATGAGTCAGAACTGAAGAGTTCAGGAAATACATGACGATACATGTACCGATTGTGAAGAACATGAGAAAGCAATCTCATGTGGACATCATTTCCCCAAAGCAGGTTCAGGGGTAATTACTAGCCAGCAGAGGCAAATAATGTGAGCATGCCCATGATATTGCAATTTGCGGATAAATTGATGGAAAAATAGAAAAACTGGCTAAATGTCCAAGATGAGGGATGAGAAGTGAGGGCTATTGGTTGGCAGCAGGGAATACAAGAGTGGAGATCTAGAAAAGACAGTTCCAGCATTGATTTGGGAGAGTCTTTGAGGAGGTGAAGGTCACAGAGAGTGGAGAGGATTTCCAACAGATATGTTGGTGGGACTAATCCAGAGAGATTGCACCTTGAGAAAAGAGGCCATTGCCAGACAACCTGATAGGGTAGCATGGGTAATGGAAAGTCTTCTTGGGCAAAGATTGCAAAGTGTTTGTGTCTATTAATCAAATCAGAGATAGGGTGATATGAACTAAGTAAATTACAGAACTGGAAAGAATTTGAAGTTATTCAGGAGTTGACAACAGAGGTCAACCTGCTTTATCACACAAGTGGCTCTATAAGTCCTGCCAGATGGGACATATAAGGCCAAGGTTAGGGTGTAGTTGTAGGCTTTAAGGAATAGTTGGGGGGAAAAGAAGCATTGAACCATAGATATCTACAGCTTAGAAAAAAAACCCTTCAGTCCATTGAATCTGTGCCAGTCAAAAACAACCACCTAACTATTCTAAGCCCATTTTTCAACACTTGGGGCCCATAGCCTTGCATGCCTTGGCATCACAAGTGCACTTCCAAACATTTCTTGAATGTGATGTGATATCTGTCTCTACCACCCTTGTCGGCAGTGAGTTCCACATTTCCACCACCTTGTAAGTGAAAACATTGCACCCTCACAACTTTCTGCCCCTTACCTTAAATCTATGCCCCCAGTCATTGATTCCTCCATCAATGGAAAAAGTTCTTTCTTCCTCAGTTTCCTCTGCTCCACGAAGATGAACCCCAGTCTGTCCAATCTCACTTCATAACTGAAACTCTCCAGCCCAGCTAATATCAGGGTGAATCTCCTCTGCACCCTTTCCAGTGCAATCACATTGATCCTACGATGTGGATTAGGGTAGACTATCCCACAGATGGGAAGGTAATTTTGAAAATCTTTTCAGCCTTTTTATGACTTTTCTTTGGAAGTGTAACTCTACAGATGTCAAAATGGCAGTCCTTCAGGGTAACCTGCTTGAGAGGGAAGAATTCTCACAGGCCACAAAGGAAGGGCCAGGAACAAAGGAGAAGTTCTGCAAATTGTATAAACATATTTTATGGATTAAGTGACATTTCTGAGGTATTTTTCAGTTGGGGCAGTTCTGTTCATGTTTGGGAGCTCACAACTGAAGGTAGACGCAGCAATGCTCTATTTGCATTATCATGGAAAACCCCTTAGCATCTTTATTATAGAATTGATGATTTTTTTTGTGGGGAGGGGAACAAACTGATGGCTTTGACAAAAGATTAATGCATCCAATTAGAAAGGAAATCAAAATTGACAATCAAACTACTGGGGATTTCAAATACATAGACCCATAGAGTTGTACAGCATGGAAACAGACCATTTGGTCCAACTCATCCAGGTCTACCAGATATCTAAACTAATCTAGTCCCACTGCCAACATTTGGACAATATTCCTCTAAACGCTTCCTATTCATGGACGCACCCAGATGCCTTTTAAATGTTGTAATTATACCAGCCCCTACCATTTCCTCTGGCAGCTCGTTTGTTGCAAAGTTGGGTACAGTGTCTGTGGATTGGAAGGTAGCAGTTCCGTTAAAAGATGATGTGTTTTTTTAAGCTTAGAGATTTTAAAAAAGTGTCTACAGGCAGCATCAGATGCACAGAGCTCTTGAAATTGAAATGTTGTATCAAAAGGCTAGACTGTTATCAGGCAAAGCAGCACTTTTACCAAGACAACAGGTTTTTAAATTTAGCCAATTAATTTAAACCAGGCCCTAGATAGCAAAACCCAATTGAATTTAAATCTGATGGTTTTGACAACCTAGGACCAATCCTATTGTAAGAAATTGATCATTTCTTATCATCGGTCATCAAGGGTATAAAAAAAAGACAGCATTCAAAAATTGGTGTAAGAGCAACTGCCAACTGTTAAGAGAATAGCTCTTGACAACCATCAGCTCTAAAGAAAGAGAAAGTCACTGGCTGTCACAAACATCTCTATGCTGTCAGAGTAAGCGCCGTCTAAATACAGGTACAATGACACGCTTAGTTAATATTCCTGACATGAGAATTCAACTGAGAAAGGCATTCCTGACACAGGAATTTGATGGAGAAAGGTGTTTCTGACTAGAGAACAGCAGAGAAGGCAAAGAACGTTCCAGAAGATTTATCCTGGCTGTAATTTTGAGAGACTAAGTTTTAATTTAATTTTCTTATGACTTTGGTTTATGTAAGTGGGACTTGTATTTATTGGAACAGCATACCATTAGAATTTTGTTTTATTCAGAAATAGTTAGTAGTTAAGGGGGAATTGTTTGGTTTGTTAGTAGTTCTGTTAATTTGTTTACTGTTAGAGTTAGACAAATAAATTGTTATTTGTTGATTATAATGTGAGTATCAGGGATTTCTTTCATTTAACCACTCCTTTATAACAGATTGGGGGGGAGCGGTGAGAGGCAGGTTGTACCACTTTTCACATTTCCTTTAACAGATTACGAGGTGAGGTGAGCTTCTTTGGGTGTTTTGGCTTTAGTTATCGGTGGGGGGAGGGTCGACCTCCACTTTGTAGCACATTCCATACACACGCCTCACTCTGCATAAAACAATTGCCCCTTTGGTGTCTTTGAATTCTTTCCCCTCTCATCTTAAACTATGTCCTCTTGTTTTGGATTACTGTACCCTGAGAAAAAGACCTTGGCTATTCACCCTATCTGTGCCCCTTTATGATTTTAAAAACCTCTAAGGTCACCCCTCAGCTTGTAATGCTCCAGGGAAAATAACTCCAGCCTTTTTCACCCTCTCCCTATAGCTTAAACCCTACAATCCCAACAACATCCTGGTCTTATGGCACCGCATCCATGGCTATTGATGATACAAATATCTCATCAAGGGGCCTAGCATCTCTTCCCTAGCTTCCCACAAAGTTCAGATTTATCTTTTTCCATAACAATTTAAAAACTAATAGAGTTATGATCACTAGCCCCAAAGTGCTCTCCTACTGACACCTCAGTCATTTGTGCTGTTTTATTTCCCAAGAGAAGGTTGTGTTTTGCTCCTTCTCTACAGGATACATCCATATATTGAATCAGAAAATTTTCTTGTACGCAAATTCTTCTCCATCCAAACCCTTAACACCATGATAGTCCCAGTCTATGTTTGAACGTTAAAATCCCCTACTATTACCACCCTATTATTCTTACAGATAACTGAGATCCTCAGTTGCTCCTCAATTGCTCCTCAATTTCCTGCTGACTATTGGGGAGCCTATAGTAAGATCCCAATAAGGTGATCATCCCTTTCTTAATTCTCAGTTCCACTCATATAACTTCCCTGGGTGTTCTCCCAGGAATATCCTCCCTAAGTACAGCCATAATGTTATCCTTAACCAAAAATTCCCCTCAGCCCCTTGCCGGGGTGATGGACTCAGGGGAATAGAGCACTGACAGCCAGGCTTCTGGTACCGTGAATGGCTCTACTGTAATGAGGGGAATATCAGGCTCCAAGCGATCGATTACGATAGCGGATTCTCTGTTCAGGGGCACAGGCAGACATTTCTGTGCCCAACAACAAGACATCAGAATGGTGTGTTGCTTCCCTGGTGCCAGGATCAAAGATATCCTGGATAGGGTGCAGATTATTCTCAAAGGGGAGAGGGACCAGCAGAAGTCATTATACATGTTGGTACCAATGACATAGGAAGAGAAAAGTACAAGGTTCTGAAGAGAGAATATAGAAAATTAGGCATGAGGTTAAAAAGTAGACCATTGAGGGTAGTAATATCTGGATTATTTGTGGTGACACATGCTAGTGAGGGTAGGAATAGGAGGATAGAGCAGATGAATGTGTGGCTGAGGAGCTGGTGGAGGGGGCGAGGATTCACATTATTGGATCATTGGGATCTCTTCAGGGGTATAATTGACCTATATAAGAAAGATGGATTGGACCTAAATTGGAAGGGGACCAATATCCTGGCAGGATGATTTTCTAGCTACACTTAGGAGGCTTTAAACTAGTAAGGGCGGGGGGTGACCCAAAGAGGGATAAGCAAAAAGAGATAAGCCTCAGGCTGGTACAGTGGAGAAGAGGAGCAAGTTAAATAGTCGAGACAGGCAAGAGCAAAGCGAAGAATGAAGAAAGACTGATAAATTAAAATGCATTATTTCAAAGCAAGAGGCCTAACTGTTAAGGTAGATGACCTGAGACAGTACATAAAATAGCATGAG
>NC_063334.1:592555-606950 GCF_021869965.1 Rhincodon typus | reverse complement strand
GTTTGAGAGGGAATAGCAACAGGAGATTACTGCCTACCTCTCCTACCTTTACTTGCGGTAACCTGTCTACCTGACTGTATCTGTGGTTTTTCTACCTTCCTGAAACTACTATCCATCAGACCCCCGGTTCCTGTAAATTCCCCACTGCCTCTTACTGCCACTCCAACTGATCCATGCGGTCTGATAGGATTCATGTCCAAACACATTTCCTGCTGATATAATCTCCAGGAACATTGAAATTCTCCATGTGCTTGGAGCTTAAACAGGGTGTGTCAAATGTAATTTTATAGCAATGGTCTTGCTTGGAAAATGTCAATCATATTGCAATTAGTCATACCAAAGGGATTGGTTAGCTCAGTTCACTGGTTTGTGATAGAGAGTGATGCCAACAGCATGGGTTTAATTCCTGCTCCAAATAAGGTTACCATGGAGGACTCTCCTTCCTAACCTCCTATCTGAGTTGTGATGATCCTCCGATTAAACCATCACCAGTCATCTCTCTCTAAAGAGGGAGTAGGACTATGGTGACTTTACCTTTTACTTTACTCATACCAAATGAGGAGAGAAAGGTGAGGCTGATAGCAAGAATTAGATGGAAATGTTGATGAGTCAAAAGCAAAAGAAACAGCGTATAATGTGACGAAGGGCAGCAGGAAGCCATAGGATTGGGAAGCCTACAAAAATCAACAGCGGACAATGAAGAAAGAAATAAGGAGGGAGAAGATTAAATATGATGGTAAGCTAGCCAGTAATATAGAAGAAGATTGCAAGAGTTTCTTTAGATATATAAAGGGCAACAAAGAGGCAAAAGTGGACATTGGCGACTGGAAGATGACGCTGGAGAAGTAGTAATGGTAAACAAAGAAATGGCTGAGGAACTGAATAAGTACTTTGCATCAATCTTTGCAATGGAAGACATGAATAATATCCAAAAAATTCAAGAGAGTCTTGAAGCAGAGGTGAGTACGGTGGCCATCACCAAGGAGAAGGTGCCAGATAAACTGAAAGGTCTGAAGGTGGATAAGTCACCTGGACCAGATGGACTGTACCCCAGAATTCTGAAGGAGATAGTGGAAGAGATTGTGCAGGCATTAATGGTGATCTCTCAGGAATCATAGAAACATAGAAGATAGGAGCAGAAGGAGACCCTTCAGCTCTTTGAGCCTGCTCCATCATTCATCATGATCATGGCTAATCATCCAACTCAATAGCCTAATCCTGCTTTCTCCCCATAACCTTTGATCCCATTCACCCCAAGTGCTATATCTAGTCGCCTCTTGAATACATTCAATGTTCTGCCATCAACTACTTCCTGTGGTAATGAATTCCACAGGCTCACCACTCTTTAGGTGATGAAATATCTCCTCACCTCTGTCCTAAATCGTCTAACCTGAATGCTCATACAGTGCCCCTTGGTTCTGGACACACCCACCATTGGGATCATCCTCCCTGCATATATCCTATCCAGTCCTGTTAGAATTTTATAAGTCTCTATCTTATAAAATAGATCCCCCTTCATTCTTCTGAACTGAAGCGAAAACAATCCCAACCTCTTCAATCTGTCCTCATACGTCAGTCTCGCCATCCCCGGAATCAGCCTGGTAAACCTTCGCTGCATACCCTCGAGTAAGAGCATTCTTCCTCAGAAAAGGAGACAAAAACTGCGCACAATATTCCAGGTGTGGTCTCACCTGGATTGTGGGTTTGTGTGGCACAGTGGCAATGTCCCTACCTTTGAGTCAGAAGGCCTGGGTTCAAAACCTACCTACTCCTGAAGTGTGTCTGAACAGGTCGTTTTCCTTCTTGCTTTCAGCGGCGGGAGTGGTGAGCTCAGGAAGTGAACTAATGTATTGGCTAAACCCGAAACGCTACAAGTGTAGTGTGTCCCACCCATCCTCCTCCTCCAACCAAAAAAAAAGACTGTGTGGAGGGTCGGTATGGTAAGGCTTTTGTTTCATTCTTCTGGAAATCTAGAGTAGAGGGAATGGAAGCTAGGGCAGTTGCATGCTCCTCTTGCAGGATGGGGGAGGTAAGGGTCACTTCTGGTGTCCCCTCTGACTTCACCTGCGAGAAGTGCACCCAACTCCAGCTCCTCACAAACCGTGTTAGGGAACTGGAGCTGGAGCTGGATGAACTCTGGATCATTTGAGAGGCTGAGGGGGTGATAGAGAGGAGTTATAAGGAGGTGGTCACACCCAAGGCACAGGAAAAAGGTAGCTGGGTGACTGTCAGGAAGGGGAAAGGGAATAGGCAGAGAGTGCAGGGATCCCCTGTGGCCGTTACACTCAATAATAAGTATACCGTTTTGGATACTGTTGGAGAGAGGGGGGGACCCACCAGGGGAAGGCCATAGCGGACAAGTCTCTGGC
This sequence comes from Rhincodon typus, assembly GCF_021869965.1. NCBI lineage: Eukaryota > Metazoa > Chordata > Chondrichthyes > Orectolobiformes > Rhincodontidae > Rhincodon > Rhincodon typus. The sequence continues at coordinate 604,581 of NC_063334.1, read as the reverse complement.
ACTGAGCCTGGCCCTGTGGCACAGAAGGGAAGGGGGGAGAATAGGAGAGCAATTGTAGTAGGGGATTCAATAGTAAGAGGCACAGACAGGCGGTTCTGTGAATGCGAACAAGACGAGCGGATTTTATGTTGCCTCCCGGGTGCCAGGGCCCATGACGCCTCAGATCGTGGCTTCAAGATCCTTAAGGGGGAGGGTGAGCAAACAGAAATCATGGTACACATCGGTACCAATGACATAGGGAGAAAAAGGACTGAGAATGTGAAAAACGAGTACAGAGAGTTAGGTTGGAAGCTGAAGTCCAAGACAAACAGGGTACTTATCTCTGGATTACTACCAGTGCCACGTGATAACGAGGTAAGAAATAGGGAGAGAGTGCAGCGAAACACGTGGCTACAGGGCTGGTGTAGGAGGGAGGGCTTCCATTATGTGGATAATTGGAGCACATTCTGGGGAAGGTGGGACCTGTACAGTAAGGATGGGTTGCACCTGAACCGGAAGTTAACAAATATCCTGGGAGGGAGGTTTGCTCGAGCTATACGGGATGGTTTAAACTAGATTGGCAGGGGGTGGGGAACCAGATTTGTAATTCAGACGACGAGGTATTCAGCCTTCCAACAGACACAACTGGGACTGAGGTTGTTAATAAAGAAATCTGGTCAATGGAGCATAATTGTGGACACAGGGTTGCTTTGAAGTTTGTGTATTTCAATTCTAGAAGTATCAGAAATAAGGCGGATGAAGTTAGAGCATGGGTCAGTACTTGGAACTACGCTGTTGTTGCCATTACAGAAACTTGCGTAACTCAGGGACAGGAATGGTTGTTGGAAGTTCTGGGATTTAGATGCTTTAAAAGAAATAGGGAGGGTGGTAAAAGAGGCGGGGCAGTGGCATTGCTAGTCAGGGCTAGTATAGCAGCTACTGAAAGGCAGTTCAAGAATGATATGTCGACAGAGTCAGTTTGGGTTGAGGTCAGGAACAAGAAAGGAACAGTCACTTTGGGGGTTTTTTACAGACCCCCTAATAGATGCAGAGAAGTGGAGGAGCAGATTGGGAGGCAGATACTGGAAAGGTGCAGAAGTCACAGAGTTGTAGTCATGGGTGACTTCAACTTTCCAAATATTGATTGGAAACTTCTTAGTTCTAATAGTTTAGATGGAACAGATTTTGTCCAGTGCGTTCAGGAGGGATTCCTGATACAATATGTAGATAGACCAACATGAGGAGAGGCCAGTTTGGATTTGGTGCTTGGCAATGAACCGGATCAAGTGTCAGACCTGTTGGTGGGAGAGCACTTTGGCGGTAGCGATCATAACTTTGTTACTTTTACAATAGCCATGGAAAAGGATAGGTACATACAGCAGGGTAAGGTTTATAATTGGGGGAAGGGTAATGAGAATTCTGTTAGGCAAGAACTGGGTAACATAAAATAGGAACAGATGCTGTCAGGGAAGGGCGCTATAGAAATGTGGAGATTGTTTAAGGAATGCATACTGCGTGTGCTCGATGTGTTTGTCCCTAGCAGGCAGGGAAGATGTGGTCGACTAAGGGAGCCTTGGTTCTTGAGAGAGGTCGAACAATTGGTTAAGAGGAAGAAGGATGCTTATATAAGGTTTAGGAAATAAGGATCGGAAAAAGCTCTAGAGGGATACAAGTTAGCCAGGAAGGAGCTGAAGAAAGGGCTTAGGAGAGCTATATGGGGGCCAGAGAAAACCTTGGCAGATAGGATCAAGGAAAACTCCAAGGCTTTTTACATGTACATGAGGAATAAGAGAATGACCAGAGAAAGGGTAGGGCTAATCAAGGATTGTAAAGGGAAATTGTACATGAAGCCTAATGAGATAGGAGAGGTCCTTTAATGAATACTTTTCTTCGGTATTCGCAACTGAGAGGGACCTAGTTGTAGGGGAGGACAGTGTGAAACAGGCTGGTAGGCTAGAGGAGATGGATGTTAGTAAGGAAGATGTACTAGGAATTTTGAGGAACTTAAAGATAGATAAGTCCCCCGGGCCTGATGGGATTTTTCCAAGGATTCTATGGGAAGCAAGGGAAGAGATTGCAGGGCCTTTGGTGATGATCTTTTCGTCCTCGCTGTCCACGGGTATAGTGCCGGAAGATTGGAGAGAGGCAAACGTCGTTACCTTGTTCAAAAAAAGGAATAGGGATAACCCCGGAAATTACAGGCCAGTTAGTCTTACTTCAGGGGTGGGCAAATTATTGGAAAGGGCTCTGAGAGATAGGATTTATGATCACTTGGATAGGCACAGTTTGATTCATGATAGACAGCATGGATTTGTGAGGGGTAGATCATGCCTCACAAACCTTATTGACTTCTTTGAAGAGGCGACCAAACACATGGATGATGGTAGAGCAGTGGATGTTGTATACATGGATTTAAGTAAGGCGTTTGATAAAGTTCCCCATGGTAGGCTCATGCAGAAAGTAAGGTGGCGGGGAAATGTGGCAGATTGGATTCAGAATTGGCTGACCCTTAGAAGACAAAGGGTGGTAGTGAACAGAAAATATTCAACATGGTGCTCAGTTACGAGTGGTGTACCACAAGAATCTGTTCTGGGTCCTCATCTATTTGTGATTTTTGTAAATGATTTGGATGTAGGAGCAGAAGGGTGGATTAGTAAGTTTGCGGATGATACGAAGGTGGGTCGAGTTGTGGATAGTGCGGAGGGCTGTTCTAAGTTACAAAGGGACATCGATAGGAGGCAGAGCTGGGCTGAGAAGTGGCAGATGGAGTTTAACCCTGAAAAATGTGAGGTGATTCATTTTGGAAGGACAAACTTGAAAGCAGAATACAGGGTTAACGGAAAGATTCTTGGCAGTGTGGAGGAGCAGAGGGATCTTGGGGTTCACGTCCACAGTTCCCTGAAAGCTGCCACCCAGGTGGATAGAGTTGTTAAGAAGGCGTATAGTGTGTTAGCTTTCATTAATAGAGGGATCGAGTTCAAGAGCCGTGAAGTTATGCTCCAGCTATACAAAATCCTGGTTCGGCCACATCTGGAGTATTGTGTCCAGTTCTGGTTGCCTCATTACAGGAAAGATGTGGAAGCATTGGAAAAGGTGCAGAGGAGATTTACCAGGATGTTGCCTGGAATGGAGGGAAGGTCTTATGAGGAAAGGTTGAGAGAGCTAGGGCTTTTCTCTTTAGAACGACGAAGGATGAGAGGTGACTTGATAGCGATGTACAAAATGATCAGAGGTATCGATAGAGTGGACAGCCAGAGACTTTTTCCTAGGGTGGAGGTAGCTATTATGAGGGGGCATTGTTTTAATTTGAGAGGAGGTAGATATAGGGGAGACGTCAGAGGTAGGCTCTTTACTCAGAGAGTGCTAGGGATGTGGAATGCGTTGCTGGAGAGGGTAGTGGAGTCGGCCTTATTAGGGGCATTTAAGCGGCTATTTATTAGGCATATAGATGATAGTATAAGGTAGCGGTGGAGGTTAGATAGACCTTAGGTTTAGGGTAAAAGTTCGGCACAACATCATGGGCCAAAGGGCCTGTACTGTTCTGTGTTCTGTGTTCTATGTCCTATGTTCACCAAGGGCCCTGTATAACTGGAACAACACATCCCTGCTCCTCTACTCGAAACCCCTTGCAATGAAGGCCAACATACCATTTGCCTTTTCACTGCCTGCTGCACCTGCATGCTTACCTTCAGTGACTGGTGCACAAAGATGCCCAGGTGCCTCTGCACACTCCCCTCTCCCAATTTATAGTCATTCAGGTAGTAATCTGCCTTCTTGCCTTTTGCTTCCAAAGTGAATATACCCACATTTATCCAAATTATACAGCATCTGCCAACGATTTGCCTACTCACCCAATTTGTTGAGATCATGGTGAAGGATCTCTGCATCCTTGTCACAGTTCACCCTCCCACCCAACTTGGTATCATCTGCAAACTTGGAGATGTTAAATTTTGTTCCTTCATCAAAATCATCAATATGTATTGTGAATAGCTGGGGTCCCAGCACCAATTCCTGTGGCACCCCAGTAGTTACTGCCTGCCAATGTGAAAATGACTCATTAATCCTACTCTTTCCTTCCTCTCTGACAATCGGTTTCCTAACCATCTCAATACACTTGCCCCAATCCCATGCGCTTTAATCTTGAACATTAATCTCTTATGTGGGACTTTGTCAAATGCTTTCTGAAAGTCCAAATACACTACATTGACTGTCTCCCCTTTGTCAACTCTACTAGTTACATCTTCATTTCAACAGGAACTTTAAAAAGTCAAGGATGATTTCCCCTTCATAAATCCATGCTGACTCTGTCTGATCCTGCCACTGCTTGGTCCCAGAGGACTGGAAAATGACTAACGTAAATCCCCCCACCGACACCCCCCACACCCCCCCACCCGCCACTGTTTAAGAAGGGAGTAAGGCAAAAGACGGGAAATTACAGACTGATTCGACTGATCTCAGTCGTAGGTAAGATTTTGGAGTCCATTGTAAAGGATGAGATTTCTGAATACTTGGAATTGCATGGTAAAATAGGGCATAGTCAGCATGGTTTCATCAAGGGGAGATTATGCCTGACAAATCTGTTATAAGTCTTTAAGGAGGTAATGAGGAGGTTAGACCAAGGAGAGCCATTGGATGTTATCTACCTGGACTTCCAGAATTCCTTTGACAAGGTGCCAGACAGGAGGCTGCTGAGTAAGATAAGGACCCATGGTATTAGAGGCAAGGGACTAGTATGGATAGAAAATTGCCTGTCTGGCATAAAGCAGAGAGTGGGGATAAAAGGATCCTTCTCAGGTTGGCAGTCAGTGACTAATGGTTTTCCACAAGGATCAGTGTTGGGACCACAGCTTTTCACTTTATATATTAATGGTCTAGGTGAAGGAACTGAGGGCATTCTGGTTAAGTTTGCATGTGATACAAAGAAAGGTGTGGAGGGACAGATAGTATTGAGGAGGCAGGGAAGCTGCAAAAGGATTTAGACAGGTTAGCAGAGTGGGCAAAGAAGTGGTGGATGGAATACAACTTGGGGAAGTGTGAGGTCATGCACTTTGGTAGGAAGAATAGAGGCATAGATTATTTTCTAAATGGGGAGAAAATTCAGAAATCTGAAGTGCAAAGGGACTTGGGAGTCCTGGTCCAGGATTCTCTTAAGTTAAATTTGCAGATTGAGTCAGTAGATAGGAAGCCAAATACAATGTTGGCATTTATTTTGATAGGACTAGAATATATAAGCAGGGATGTTCTTCTGAGGCTTTATAAAGATCTGGTCAGATCACACTTAGAATGTTGCAAACAATTTTGGGCCCCATACCTCAGGAAAGATGTACTGGCCCTGTACAGGATCCAGAGGACGTTCACAAGAATGATCCCAGGAATGAAAGGTTTAACATGTGAGGAATGTTTGAGGACTCTGGGGCTATACTCGATGGAGTTTAGAAGGATGAAGGGGGATCGAATTGAAACTTACAGAATACTGAATGGCCTGGACAATGTGGATGTTGGGAAGCTGCTTCCATTGGTAGGAGAGACTAGGACCCGAGGGCACAGCCTTAAAGTAAAAAGAAAACCTTTTAGATCGGAGGTAAGGAGAAACTTCTTCACCAAGGGAGTGGTAAATCTATGAAATTCATTGCCACAGAATGCTGTGGAGGCCAGGTCATTGAGTATATTAAAAATGGAGATAGATAGGTTCTTGATTGTCAAGGGGATCAAAGGTTACAGGAAGAAAGCTAGAGCATGCAGTTGAGAAACTTATCAGCCATGATTCAATGGTGGAGCAAACTCAATGGGCTGAATGACCGAATTTCTGCTCCTATGTCTTGTAGTCTTATGAAGTCTCATTGGACATATCAACTGGTTTGGCACTTAGTCTGGGCATGAAAAATTTAAAGGTGGAGGACATCTTGACAGCAGGTGATGTTTAAGAAAAAATTGAAAGTAAAGAAGCTAAAGGTCCCAGCCTACCTGATTCTAATAGTATGACAATACTAGTGATAGCTTGCATACAAATCTTTGTAATGTATTTCTAGTGCAGGAGGATTTGTAATATTTCTTGTGGAGAAAATAGGAAACATCTGATATAATCTTTATTTTAATTTCTTTTGGAAAACCCAAATATTGTAAAAATACAGTAATTTTCAAAAAGTAATGTTTTAATTAAGTAAAAATTCACTAATGAGAGTTGTTATGTAAACTAAAGTTCTATGAAAACCATACTCTTGTACGCCAGCAGAATCAAACAATCTGTACACAATCTACCTGTCTATCAATTTTCTCGGCCATCAATGTATCTATCCACCTTATAAATCTTTTTTTAAAAATCTTATTTTGATTATCTTCATTTTTCTGGCATCATGTAACTTTGAATGAAATCAGACCAATTTGTTTTTTTTAAGTTAGTTATAACAATTTAAATTAACGTGCAACTTTCTCAGCTTTAGTGAGGATGCTGCTAAAAAGAGATTAGCTTTAGCAAAGCCCTATTTCCTTTGTTAAAGTAATCATTCCAACATTTATTAGCACATGACATTGTAAGACATCTAGAATTGTTGATAATAAAAAAAATTGTTTGGAAAACTGCTTGCACTTGACCAAAGTTTACAGATTTTCAACTTTATTCATCTACAGCTTTGTACTTATTGGACAGAAATTGCTATCATTTCTTGTCTGCATCTTGCATTTCTACATAGAATGTACTGGCACTTAAATATTATCAACATGCAGATGGACTTATAGAACGTGAATGACAGAGCATGATAGGGTTAGGGTTAGGGATAAATGCAGCTATTTTGCCCATTGTACTTGTGCTGGATCTTTGAAAGCATCACTGTATCCAATTAGTTTCATTACCAGCTCTTTCCCCAACAGCACTACAGATGAATGTTGCTCTTCCAATGCCCTTTCAGATGGAATATTTCAAATCACTGCAAAATGTCACATTTTTAAAAAAATCCTCATGTTGTCTCTAATTTTTGGGCTTACTGCTTCAAATTTGTGTCCTCTAGTAACTAACTCTGGCTGTTGTGAAGTTTGTCCTTATGAACTCTAACAAAACTGTTCATAGTTTTGAACACCTCTGCCAAATCTCCTCTACTTGAAGGAGAACAACACCAACTTTCCCAATCCCTTCACACATCTAAAGTCCCTTATCTTCGATACAATTCTTGTAAATCTCCTCGAAGGCTTCAAAAGCTTATTGAAGTGTGAGACTCAGAAATGAACACTGTGAGCCTGAGGCACAAACTGAGTTGTACAAAGACTAAACTTTCTTCCCTTTGTATTTCCCATGTATTTTAATCATGATCCCAGATGTCATCCAAACAGATTTTTCAACTTGTCTTGCCATCTTCAAAGATTTGTGTGCCCATACCCTAAGTTACTCTGTTCCTGTACTCCTTTTCAAATTGTACCATTAAATTTATATTGCCTGTCCACATTCTTCCTACCAAAGCATATTGTTATACTACTCTGTTAAACCAAATGTAGCTTATACCTGGCGATCTCGCAAAACGTTTTGTCCTACTGAAATCTGTTACTACCTATCTCATTATTATTTACTGTATTCCTGATTTAATAACGTTCTTTATTTATAATGCAGGTTGTGATACAAATAAAACTATAATTATTTTTTATAAATTGCTACCGAACAATCACTTGAACACAATCCTGAGCTACATGCTTCTTCATAATCACAACTGAACAATGAAAGTTGACAAGACCATTTAAATTTGTTACTGATTCACCCAAATTTGCCTATCAGTGAGAAGAACAGCTGAACATGACATGCACCAAGAACTGAGGATTAACTAAGTTGTTGATCAGACAACATATTTCTTTACATTTTCTATGTTTTTTGCAGCTGTGTTAGCATGGTGTATTTACTAATTGCAGTTATCTTTATGAATATTTGTGATATCTTTATGAATATTTGTAACAAGGAATCAGGCAACTTTTGCAGTTGGAATCGAATTCTTTGAGCTGTGGCTCAGTTGGTAACATTGTCATTTCTGAGTCAGATAGTTATGGGTTGAAGTCTCATCCAGAGATTGAGCAGAAAAACAGGGCATTACCACAACACTGCTGCATTATCAGAGATGTCATCTTTAAGATGTAGCATTAAATCAAGGCCCCATCAGCTCACTAAAATAGATGCATAAGATCCTACAATAGTCTTTCAAAGAAGATCATAACCAATATTTATCTTCCAATCAATATCATTGAAGGGAATCTGGTCATTACTATTTGATGGAGCTTGCTGTGTATAAATTGGTTGTTATGTTTTCCACATTACACTGTGAACATATTTCATAAGTTTGTTGAAGAGTACTTTGGGTTTTCCTGAAGTTATGAGAGATATTATATACATGTAATTCTTTCTTTATTTTTCTTTTATGATGAAGATTGTGTAAAATTATGTATACATTTTATTTTAAATTATTTTGTTGAATGAATCAGATTTCTTTCCAAAAATGTAGATAATATTGAGGAGATAATTTTCAGCAGACCCTTTCTTGTCTGAAATCCAGACGGCTGACAACCTAAAACTGGGATGGACATAGGAGTGAATGTTAGCCTCCAGTTGAATGGTATGACACCTGATGCAACTTCTAGTTAGGGTTGTAAATGGTAAGTGACAATTCTGTGAGTTGTAGCTTGAAAATGCAAACCACAGTTGTAAAGGTAAAGTCACCATAATTTTACCTGACCATAGGACTGTTCTCATGTTAGAGAGAGAGATGATTGGTGATGGTTTAACCTGAGGGTGACCATACCTCAGGTGAGGGGAGAGGTTGAGAAGGGGAGCCCTTCATGGTAACCATATCCAGTGCAGGAAGCAAACCCACACTGCCGACGTCACTCTGCTTTGCAAACCAACCATGCAAGCTACCCTACCCCCGTGACGGTGATGATTCACCAACTGTAATTTTGAGGTCCAAATGATATGTCATACTGCCTACTGGCAACTGGTCTTTGGTGGAATTCCAACTGCTAAGGCAGAAGGTGCAGGGCTCAATCCACATTTCTTAATGAACCAAGACTGGAATTTTTGGTTCCAAATTTTGGACTGGCAACCAGACTGACGGCCATGATTACCCCTACCAAGTCTCAATTCCGTGGAGTTCACAGAACCTTGCCAATTCGTCAGATTATACACTCTATCCACTGGAATGATGGGTGTAAAAGCTTTCACGTTGCAGTATTTCAGACTGTTAATTGGCTCTGGTGAATCCTTACGCAGCTTCACCCCAATCTGCAAAGGAGGCGCATGCAAAAGTGAAACACAAACAACAGTGATCTAATGAAGATGCTTAAATATTAATCAGGAAATCACTATTTTTATTTCTATGATCCAGGCAGAGTACTTTGAGTCTCCCTGGGCTTTGCGGAAAATGCAAGAGCCTGCAACTGACCTGCGCAAGGCCAATTGGCTCCAGATTGCCTGCCCAATTCCTCATCACTTCGGTAGAAGTGGCCTGCTTTCAGATTAGCTGATGTCTCACCCTTTAACAAGTGACAGGCTGCAGTGGGATGTCCATTTAGCACTCAGAACAGGCAAAAGAGGGCTGAACTAAGAAAGGTTCAAGTCCCCCCATCCTGGTTTTGGGGGTCAGGCAGTGTGGCTGTTCCATTGACTTGACACCTATTTTGAATGAAAATTGAAGATAAATACGATATGCACTTTCGACTTTTCAAAACGATATTTTAAGTGCCATGCATCTGCTCGAACTAAATTGTGAAGCAATATTGTAAAAAAAAATGATGGTGCCGTGTAAATTATATATTAAAAGAGACAGTAAATGCTTCAATCAGAGGTGCAGAGAATCAAGCTTGGCATTACCCAGCAGAGGGATGGTCATTTCTGGTTTCACATGCAAAAAAAAATGCTCATTTTTCTCCACTTCGGATGCGTCTCCTGTTGCAGTTTTCAGGGTTAAAGGACTTTATTCCAAAATATGCTGAGTCGTGCATATGTATCATTGGGTTCTCCATCCAACACCATCCTGACAATCACTCCATGGAAGTATGATTTGGTTGTGCAAAACTGAATCTGAATGCAAATCTTTTTAAAACTTGCCAGATGAAACTTCGGGGAGGGGTGCAACTTTCTACGGCTGTTTAACTTATCTATAATGGATCATCAGTGAGTCAGTGAGCGCCGATCATATGCAGACATGATTATAAGCCTTGTTGCTAAGATTTTTTTTGTAAGATTTTTTAAAGAGGGAGCTGTCCAGAGATTCAGATGTAAAGATGATTCCGGCAGTTAGGTCAGGCAGTTGTACAAAAGTTGTACAATTTTGGAATGCTGTTTGGCAACTTTCTTCTTGGAAATGCAAAAATGAAAGATTCAAAGATTAACAAGAAATGCAGGGCTGTGGGGAAAGTGTGAGAATTTGAGATTCGTTAAATTGCTTTCATAGCAGACTAACGTGATTTGAAAGGGCAAAATGGCTTCTTTCAGTACTGCAGCTATTCTATGACTATAACTGGCCAACGTTGATGGGTCATCTCTCAAACATGTGCACTCTATGTTCACATACAAGTTTCCTAAGTATATTTCACATTTTTCTGAGGAAGGGTCACTTGACCCAAAACGTTAACTCTGATTTCTCTCCACAGATGCTGCCAGACCTGCTGAGCTTTTCCAGCAATTTCCATTTTTGATTCTGAAATTTCACATTGTCTTCCTTTTAATATATTAAAAGCTTTTGACACTGTTGTGGGCAACATCTATGGATATCCTTATTTCCAATCCAGTTTTGTTGATGACACCCAGTCCATTGGAAAAGGCTGGAATAACATTCTACTCATCCTGTGGAAACCCTTATCTGTGCTCGTATTACTTTGAGACCCAACGATTCCAATGCTTCGTTGGACACTCATTTTGCTTCTTCCATAAAGTTGACCTCACTGCTACCCATTTCCTAACCCATGTCATGTTAAGGGGAAGGCGATGGCCAAGTGATATTATCGCTGGACTGCTAATCCAGAGACCCAGATAATGTTCCGGGGATCCGGGTTCGAATACTACAATAGCAGATGGTGGAATTTGAATTCAATAAATATCTGGAATTAACAATCTAATGATGACCATGAATCCATTGTCAATAGGTGGAAAAACCCATCTGGTTCACTAATGCCCTTTAGGGAAGGAAACTGCCATCCTTACCTGGTCTGGCCTACATGTGACTCCAGACCCACAGCAATGTGGTTGACTCTCAACTGCCCTCTGGGCAATTAGGGATGGGTAATAAATGCTGCCTCGTCAGCGACGCCCTCATCCCATGAATGAATAAAGGAAAAAAAAGTTCGATTTACCCAGCATGCCTATAGTTTCTGACTTGGACTTGTTCCCAATGCAGTAATGCATCAATTTTAAAATAGTCATCTTCATTTTCAAATCTCTCCAGGTCTTGCCCTTTCAATTCTCTGTAACGTGCTCCAGCCTTAAAACCATCTGAGATCTCTGTGCCTCTTCAGTCTGGTTCCTTGTTTAACCCAGATTTACATTGCTTCACCATTAGCTGCTGTGCTTTCAGCTGTATATTGCTGAAGCTCTAGAACTCCCTCTCCAAACCTCTCAGTCCCTTTGCCTCTCTCTCCTCCCTTAAATCATCCCTGAAAAACTGCTTCTTTTACATTTTTGGTATCTGTCTTAATTTCTGCTGCTGCAACTTGGAGAGAATTTTTTTGATAATTCTATGAATTGCCCTGGTTTCAGACAATATTGAAAAGCAAATTGCTGTTTCAAACTGTTGCTTGATCTGCCTAAGGAAATATTTGGCTCTCGAGCTCATTGATTATGTCTTTAATGTATGGAATCCTAGGAGATTCCCAACTTATCCCTAATCAAGTGAATAGAGTGAATGAACAAAAACAATATTTTCAACCGTTAGTGTTTTATTTGCAGAGAAGCTCCTCAGATTGTCTCTTTCTATTTATATCTATCCAGCATTTGGTGCTGTGGAGCCCAACAGCAGTTATGTTATAACAAGGTGCAGAGCTGGATGAACACATCAGGCCAAGTAGCATCAGAGGAGCAGGAA
>NC_063334.1:578574-592155 GCF_021869965.1 Rhincodon typus | reverse complement strand
AGAATGCCTACGAGAACATTTTTTGGTGTAGCTTTTCTTTGAATCCAGTCGGGCACATGCAGTTCTTACTAACTCTGAAGCAGTTATGTTATGGTACATGATCAGGAGAACACTCTTGTTAGTTACTGACTAAGCTCTTTATCCCTCAGGAAACATGTTCTTTGATTTCTGTCATAAATCATAAATTGTATGAATTGAAGGCAACTTGGCACTGGTTGGTCAACTGACTTCTTTAAATTGTAGGAAGTGCCAATTATATCAAAGTGCAATTTGTGGACAGCATCATGATCTGAAAGCACTTAAGAATAAGAAAATTGTCCATTTCTTTCATGTGCGGTTGCTTTTAATGAAGCAGTTTAATATTGTGAATGTTATCCAGGCTTATGCAAGATCAAAATTGCTTTACGTTTTCTACAATATATGAACTATAATGCACAGTTGCGAGCCTCCTTAAAAAAGAGTCTCAGCTGCCTGTTATTTTGCCACATGCAAAAAAAAACTGAGATCAGTTTTTGTTATTTTGTTAGGTTATGGGATGCAGGGGTTATCCCACATCAAAGACAATGTTAGATTGCCAGAAAGTGTTGCCAGATTTGGCTACACCAATCCATCCAAGGCAATGCCCCTTCCTATCTCAATAATCCTCTCCAACCACACAACCCTCTGTGATATCTGTTTACCTCTAAGTCCGGCCTCTTGTGTATTCCTAAATATGACTGCGGCATCATTGACTGTCATGCCTTCAGTTGTTTAGGACTTCAGTTATTTGTTAGAGAGCTTGTCTTTGAGGAATATACCAAAAGTGGAATGTTTTGGTGAAGACTATTTATTACTTGCCACAGAATTTACATCTCCACTTGAAATGATATCCCTCATCTCCTTGTGCTGGCTATCCTGTGTTTATGCATACTCTTTTCAAATTAAATCAAATTAAATTAAGAAAGCCCTTTAGGAGCCCCATAATATGATTCAAAATTTTAAAATGCACATTGCAGTACTTTTCTACAATTCTAATTATGTGTTTTCAATTCTAAGCAATTATTTTGAATCAACCTTTTCAGATATTTTATGACAAACGTCCAAGACTTGAATATGATGTCCCAGAGGTGTAGACACTGCTTCTGCACCTCAAGACCGTGATATATTTTAGCAGATATTTTTAATCAACTTGTTCAGACATGTTATGACACATCTCTGGAGCAGGTGGGACTTGAGCCCAGGTCTTCTCGCCCAGAAGTAGGGACATTACCACTGCACCACAAGACCCTTATGTAAATAAGTCAGTATTTTCTAAGCAATCTGTTCAGAGGTATTATTACACACCTCTTGAGCAGTTGGGTGGAACCTATACCTATTTTTACCAACCAACCTGTGCAGGTATGTTGTTACACACTCCTGGAACAGTTGTGGCTGGAAACCAGACCTCCTGGTCCCAAAGTATAGACACCGCCACTGCACCACAAGAGTCCCCAACTAGAAACCATATAATTAACTAATTAATGCCTAAGACATGTTTTCCTTATCACCTCCTATTAGGTATTCAACATTCACCAGTTTGAAGCTAACAGGCTCAAGTTCTGCAAATTCTTCCCTACACTTCTCTGCCACTAGCCATCAACTTGCCTCATTTAAGACAATCCTTAAAACTTTCCTTTATGACTGAACCTTTGATCATCTAAACTAACATTTTTCTATTGCGGCCAGTCTCTCAGTTTCTATTGCGATGGTCCTGAGAAGTGTCTTGGGGCATTTCACACCTTTAAAAGAGTTATATAAATATTTCCTTCTCCTCAAGCGTGTCTTTGGATCAAGAATGACTTATGTGCTTGGGTTTATCTGATGGCTGATAGGCTGACAGGGTAGTGAAGAAGGCTTTTGGCACATTGGCCTTCATCAGTCAGGGCATTGAGTATAAAAGTTGGCAAGTTATGTTGCAGTTGTACAGGATGTTGGTGAGATCACATGGAGTATTGTGTTCAGTTTTGGTCACCTTGCTATCGGAAGGATGTTATTAAACTGGAAAGAGTGCAGAAGAAATTTACAAGGATGTTGCCCGGACTCAAGGACTGAGTTATAGGGAGAGGTTGGACAAGCTAGGACTTTCTTCTTTAGAGTGTAGGAGACTGAGGGGGGATCTTATAGAAGTATGTAAGATCATGAGAGGCATGGATAGGGTGAATGCATTCAGTGTTTTTCCCAGGGTTGGGGAATCAAGGATTAGAGGGCATCAGTTTAAGGCAAGAGGGGAAAGAATACATGGGAGCCTGAGGGGCAACTTTTTTTACACAGAGGGTGGTATGCATATGAAATTAGCTGCCAGCAGAAGTGGTTGAGGTGGTACATTAACAACATTTAAGAGGCATTTGGACAAAGGCATGGATAGGAAAGGTTTGGAAGGATTGGACCAAGTGCGGGGACATGGGGTTAGCATGGGTGGACGTTTTGGTCGGTGCAGACCAGTTTGAGCCTAAGGGCCTGTCTCCATGCTGTAGGACTCTATGGCTCTAATGGATGATTTGTAGACACTAGCAGGTGGTGGTTAAGCACTAGAGCAGATGAAGTATTTGAAGGTTTGTACACACACTTCAACACCTCAACTTCATCACCTTCTGCTCTGCCGCAGTCTCTTGATGTGTTTGGTACCTCCCCAAATGAACCTTCTCCATTCTGATCAGTCACAAATGAAGGATTCCCATGAATCAGTTTGATTTCTTCAGGAATGCTTCGAAGAAATCACAATGAATTTCCACTGTCCTCATGGGCATTTCTTGCTGTGCCTGAATTCCAAGTAGAACACTTGCTTCTGGAATCTAGTGTCAGGCATATGAGTGACACGAGAAGATTTGTAATTCGGGTTGTGGATGAGGTTGTAGACATGCTCTTGTTGACAACCTCATCCACAAACCGACCTACAACGCAACCAAACCCATTGGCTCGGCGAGCATGTCTACAACCTCATGTAAATGACACATTCAGTCCAGCAGATTGAGTGCTGTCTCAATGCTTGGCATCTGACAGAATGACAACTGTCTTTCTTGCCACTAGGTGTGAAGGATTTTCCAAAGGTACCGCTGGTGGTACTTCTTCGATAGTTACAAATGCCTGCTGTCAGCTTTCCAAGTCTCTGAAGACCACAGGGATGACGACAGCCCAGTAAACCATGATTTTATTCTTGGCTTTGAGAGCCTGTAACTCAAACATTGTTTGCCTCAGTTAGCTGAACACTCGGCACATTGGAAGCATGTTAAATTTTATCATCTATTATACGTTAAAAGATATCTTCTTGTTCGTAGATTTGTGAACTCAATGGAAAGTTTCCTATGATTCCAGCATTTCTGGTGAAACTGTATCAGTGGTCGAAAATAAAGAATTTACAGTTGTTAGAAATATTGATAAATCACCTGACTTCTCACCATTTCTCATTCACTTCTCTCTGCAACAATACTTCTAAATATTGTTGTACCCATTATATTGCCTGCATTATAGTTTTTCTCGGTTTCCTTATTCTACACAATGTGTCTCTTAATTAGCTCTAAGATTTCACGTGATTTACTTCCTTTCTTCTTGTGTTATAAACTTGCATTTGGAGGCTATTTGAACCTTTTCATGATGAATAATTCCCCAGCCAATTCCATTCACACTCTTCAAAAATGTACTGAACTAAAAATTTTGTAAAACTTTGTCAATAAAACAATTAAACAAACATTGGTAAATGAATGATGATTATATCCAGCTAAGGGAGAATCTCAGCATTAGTCTTATAAAAGCATTTGGTGATCCAGAAACATTTTGTACACAGGTTTTGTTTGAACAATAGTAACAGCTATTTGCTGGAATGAAGTAACTGACTTAAGTCTAGATAAGCTTCATTTGTTACAGGAAGCCAATTCTTTGCCATATGAAACCACTGAGCAAAGATCAGTGGCTGGCACAGATTTCCAATGATAGATGATTATGCTAACAACATAACATTTTACCGACACTATGATACTTAGAAGAGGCTGGAGACTGAATTAAAAAATTCAAAGAAAGTTGAAAGTTGATTGTGTGCTTGGAGCAGGAACAGTCAATAGTTGTTTGGTTACTTCTCATCTTAAGCTCAAACCTATTGCTGTAATTTACCTGGAATGTATTGAGTCCACAGTTCATTTGCCTTTACAAAAAGGCCTGACTCACAGCTTTGCTAATAAATATCAGGATAATGAGTCTAATCACTCCCATGAGTGATAACTGTATGATTGCACTCCTTGGACTTTAACCACTGTTAGCACAAAAAAAAGTAGGATGAAACACGAGTGCTACAATAAGGATAAAACTCAAGGTGCCTTTTTCTCAGCATTTTCTGATTTAATGTTCACCCAATGGTTAATTTTAATCTCACTGACGTGAGAAGGGGTGAGATTGTATCAGCTGCCTGATAGGAAAGATGTTGTTAAACTTGAAAGTGTTCAGAAAGGATTTTGCTGGGACTGGAGGGTTTGAGCGATAGGGACAGGCTGAGTAGGCTGGGGATTTTTTTCCCTGGAGGGTTGGAGGCTGAGGGGTGACCTTATAGAAGTTTATAAAATCATGAGGGACATGGATAGGGTGAATAGCCAAAGTCTTTTTCCTAGGGCTGGGGAATCTAAAAGTAGTGGCCATAGATTTAAGGTGAGAGGAGAAAGATTTAAAATGGACCTGAGGGGTAACCTTTTCACGCAGAGAATGGTACGTGTATGAAACGAGCTGCCAGAGGAAATGGTGGGGGCTGGTACAATTACAGCATTTAGAAGGCCTGTAGATGGGTATATGAATAGGAAGGGTTTAGAGGGATATGGACCAAATTCTGGCAAATGGGACTAGATCAGTTTAAGATACCCGGTCAGTTAGACCGAAGGGTCTGTCTCTGTGCTGTATGACTGTATAACTCTATCACATTGATGGGAAATTATCTCCATCACGCTGATGACTAGGGCAATCAAACTGCACAACTGGGCAAGGTTGGATCAAATTGCCATCCACGATTTTAAACTAATAGACTCAAGCCCAGCCTAAAATTTGGTGACTGTACATCAGCTGATTGATCATCTATTAGAAACATGGAGAGGTAAACCACACAAAATGTGTGATGGGTGATTGAACCACAAATCAATATGAATTTTTTTTTTGTATCCTTTCCCCTTGTTTTAGTTCTCAGTTGATAAGTACATTTCACGGTACAGAGTTAAACTTTACACACAAGGGCTGATTGATTTCAGATGTTATGTGAAAGGTGTGCATGTCAATTAACCTGAGCCGAAGGGAAAGAAAAACTCAACTGGGACTCCCTTTAAGGCCATGTCAGTAATATGATAAGGCATGGTTGCTATAGTAAATTTTACAATGCTCATCCATTCACTTAATGTAACAGGCTTCCTGCACAGGATAAATGCATCCAAGCCACAGCTACCATCACTAGGAGAGGATAGGGATACTGGCCTGGTGTCAACACTCAAAAGGCTGCTGTTTGCTTCAGGGGAGGGTGTTACGTTGTGCCAAAATTATTTGGTTGTTCATGTAATGCCTCTAATTAATTTAAAATACAAAACTTTCTTTGTACGAAGAAGGAGGAGGCACTTGGAGTCAGTCCTCCATTTGTGCAGGGTGCTTTGGGATTCAGACTACCAGAGGCCCAATAAAGGCCAGTTTCCAGTGAACCATGAGGTGCCAATTGGCTGAGGAATTATTCCACACAAGTGCAATCACCCCATGCCCAAAGGGTGCAAACAACGAAGATGTTTGTTAGCATCAGGAAGTGTGCAAAAGTAACTGTTCCTTTCTTTCGGCACATTTATTAAAAAAGAACGATGTGAAGAATTATATTTACATAGCTCCTTTCAGTGTATCAGAACTCCTCAAAGTAGCTTTAAGGCCAATGAGGTCACTATGGTAATATAAGAAAGGTTTATTTGAACGAGGCAATGAAATGGATGACCAGAACACTTGTTTTAGTTGTTAGATGACTAGTAAAATGTTGGCGAGGACACTGAAAAAAAATCATTCCTTGCTCTTCAAATAGTGCCATGTGTTCTTTAGCATCCATCTGAAATGACAGGCCTGGACTTGGTTTAATGTATTATCCAAAAACAGTGCAACATTCTTTCAGTACTGGAGTGAAGTTTGAGTCTAGATTACGGAGAGGTGTGAGTGTTACATTTTAGACAAAGTAGGTAAAACATTGGTACAAAAAGTAAAGGAAACTATAGTGATTGTAACAAGGTCAGCCGTAGACCTCATTGAATATGAGTTCCCTGTTTGACAAAATTAATCTGGTCCAATCAGGGAGCCCTGGCTGACAGATATGTACAGAAGTGGCGGAGGCTCTGTTCACTCTGAGAGCTGGCTTTGAAGGAGTTGGATCAGTGTCAAGGACTCTCCATCTGTAAATAAAGGGTGACTTGGTGATGGGATATCAGCCACTGTGGAGTTATTTCAGAAACCAAGGGATAAACTTGCCCTACATCTCAACAGAGATAACAAGGTGTAGAGCTGGGTGAACACAGCAGGCCAAGCAGCATCAGAGGAGCAGGAAGGCTGACGTTTCGGGCCTAGACCCTTCTTTCTGCCTTCCTGCTCCTCTGATGCTGCTTGGCCTGCTGTGTTCATCCAGCCCTACATCTTGTTATCGCAGATTCTCCAGCATCTGCAGTTCCTACTATCTCTCTACATCTCAACAGTTTGTTTTGAACAATGTTTGAGATAAGATTCTGGTGGGAACTTAATAACCTTTACTGAAACACACAGTTATCTTCTAAACCAGTACAACCTGCCAGAAAGAGCATGGCTGCCACAATATATTGTCTTTGCCCAATGAGGAATGTGGACTACACTTCTGAGAGTGAGTTATAGCCAACTACATTCTCGGGAGAGTCACTGTGGCACAGCGGTAATGTGCTTACCTCTGTGATCTGTATTTCAGTCACATATTGTTGGTACCTTCATCATATATCCAGACAGTCAATTGTCAGCCTATAAATCCTTCTAACATGCCTGATCACAGCCAGTAAGTGTGATGGATTTTTCTGGTCAGCCATCCTGCAGAAGGTAATTGTCAAACCACTGCAGCATTTCACTGAAAAGCACTGACCAATATCATTGGCGTCCATGGTTCAACCCTCAGAAACAGGGACAGGAAAACAGACAGACAGAGCTTTAAGGAGCCATATGGAACACTACCTATGTTCTCTTCATCTGTAACCCATTTCTGCAGGGTGTTTCACTAGTAAACTAGCAACTGCTGCATGCTTTACATATCCTTGTGTGGCTGACTGACAGATTTAGCCAAAATCACCTGCATCCAAATCTTGTTTCATAGAAGGTTAATGCACTGGTGTCTTTGTAGTTATATAAGAAATGGGAGCAAGAATAGGCCACATAGCCCCTCATACATGTTATCCTGGTCTGCAAAATCATGGCTGATCTGCCACTGTCCAGAACTCCCAACTCCTCATAGCTCGCAACACATCAACATCTCAGCAATCTGTCTTCCTCCTTTTTAAATATTTTCAGTGATCTTGCCTCCACGACTCTCTGAGGTAGAGATCCCAGACATTCACTGCCCTCTCGTAGAAGAAATTCTTTTGCTCCTCTATTTTAAACTAGTACTCCCTTATGCTGTAATTCTGTCCCCACCTTGAGATTCCCACACTAGAGGAAACATCTTTCAACATCTACCCTGTCAAGCCCCTTTAAAATCTTGTTTCAATAAGATCTCCCATTATTCTTCTAAACTCAGAAAAAAAAAACTCAACCTTTTCAGCCATTCTTGATAAGTCAACCCATTCATCCCAGGAATTGGCCAAGTGAATCCCTTTTGAACTTCCTCCAATATCAGTATATACTTTCTTAATTCCACGGACCAAATCTGTTCACAGTGCCTGAAGTGCTGTGTCACCAACACCCCGTACAGTTATAACAAAACTTCCTGATTTTTAAAGCCAACATCCTTGCAATAAAGGTCAAAATTCCTCTGCCTTTTCAATTACTGGTTGCAAGCTAACCTTTTGTGTTTCTAGCACAAAAGCACCTAGCCCCCTCCGTGCTGCAATTTTTTGGAGTCTAAGTGATAATGTACTTTTGAGTCCTCCTAGCAGAATGCATGGCCTTACACCTTCAACATTAAACTCCAGCTGCCAATTTTTACCCAATCACTCAACATGTCCATATCTCCTTTCAGATTTTTTTATGTCCTCATCACAATATAGCCTCCCACCTATTTTTGTACCATCAACAAATATGGATAAATTACACTCTGTCCCCTCCACTAATCGTTAGTACAGATAGTAAATATTTGACAACCTAGGACTGATCTTTGTGGCACTCTATCGATTACATCCTTACAATGTGAAAAAAACTCTTTGTTATGTTGTCCAAGAACTCAATAAAATTAGTCAAACATGACTTACTTTTCGCCAAACTATGTTGACTCATTTTAATTGGATTAAGCTTCTCGAAATACCCTGCTACTTTTTTCTTTAGCAATGGTCTGTGGCAGTTTCCCAATGACAGACATTAGGTTAACAGATGCATAGTTTTCTGCTTTTTGTCTCCATCCCTTCTGAAACAGGAGCGCCACACTAGCAGGTTTCTACTCTATTGGATCCCTAACACAAATCAGTGTGTTCTGGAATATATCAACCAATGTCTCCACTGTTTCTGCAGCCAATTCCTTTGAAATCCTTGGATACACTCCATCAGATCCTGGTGACTTCTCCACTTTCAGTCCCATTAGTTTGTCAAATACTTTGTCCCATGTGATAGAGACTGTGGCAAGATCTTTCCTCCTATTAGTATCTTCCTTATCTGTTACCTTTGCAATGTTAATAGTGCCCTCCACCAAGAAGACCATTATAGAATATCAGTTTAAGTTATCTGCCATTTCCTTGTTCCTCATTATCAATTCCCAGTTGCCTCCTTCAAGTGTCCCACATGCACTTTAGATACTGTCTTTTTATATATTGATAGAAGCTTTTACAGTTTCCTTTTATGTTTCTTGCCATTTTACTTTCAAGATCAGTTTTCTCCCTTTTTGTTAGCTTTTCAGTCATCGACTGCTGGTTCCTCCCAATCCTTTGGGCTACCTTTAGTTTTCACAACTTTCTTTGCTTTCGTTTTTGGTTGGATACTCTCCTTGACCACCTTTGTTAACAATGGGTGGTTTATCCTTCTCATCAAACCCTTAATTTTTAAGTGAAATATATTTTGCCGAGTGTTCTGAAATATCTGTTTAAATCTCTATGCTGTTGGTCAGCTGACTTTGCCTTTTGTCAGTTTTCTTAAGGCTGTTTTAGATCACCCTTTCTTTATATTTCTGTAATTGTCCTTACTTAAGTTGAGGGCACTGGTTAAAAATGTAAACTGCTCTTCTGAATTTGAAATTCTGCCGTGTTGTAATCGCTGTCTCTGGAGAATCCTTAACCGCGAGATCGCTTATCAATGCTACCTCATGACACATTACTAGACCTAAAGTAGCTTGTTCCTGGGTACGTCCTGCAATGTATTGCTCTTAATAAGCTATCTCTGATGCACTCTACAAATTCATCTTCCATGTTATCCTTGACCATCTGATTTGTCCAATCAAAATGGAGATTAAAATCAACCTGACAATTGTAATACTTTTCTTACATACCGCTATTATTCCCTGATTTATTTCCTGACTTTGCCTCCAGTGGAGCAGCACTTCTCGGGTTTGTAGGTGACTCCCTCCCATAACTTCTTTTCCTTGTCATTTCTATTTCCAGCTAAACTGATGCCACATCATTATCTATTGCATCTGGATCGCGACTCACCAGCACACTGATATACAAGGTTACCACCAGGATAGTGGGAGATTCAGTGATGTTAATGCTGTTAAATGTCAACCTGTCTCCTTAGATCTGTTTAAAATCTGTCCTATTTAGCACTGTGATAGTGCCATATTTAGGACTCTACCAACTCAATCAGTTGTGTTACTGCTGACTCATTCTTGGACAAGGGCTGTAGCTGAGGCTAAATTCTGAATCACACTGATTGCTTCGCTCGTAGTCACAGTCTCTTTTACCTTTTTGGTGGAATTAATATATGGGTTGTGACTATCTCCTGAGATAATGTCCAGGTACCTCTGTCTCTCTCCCTCTCTCTCTCTCTCCCCCTGCAGTATCAGAATGTCTGCAACTCAGACTCCAGCTCATCAACTCTGAATCAAAGTTCCTCGAGCAGCTGAGGTTTGCTGTAGATGTAGTCCCATGAATGGTAGTGGTTTCCATCAGCTCCCACATACTACAGCTGCAACACATAAGAACATAAGAACTAGGGGCAGGAGTAGGCCATCCGGCCCCTCGAGCCTGCCCCACCATTTAATAAGATCATGGCTGATCTTTTTGAGACTCAGCTCCACTTATCCACCCACTCACCATAACCCTTAATTTCTTTACTGTTCAAAAATTTAACTAGCCTTGCCTTAAAAACATTCAGCGAGGTAGCTTCAACCGCTTCACTGGGCAGGGAATTCCACAGATTCACAATCCTTTGGGTGAAGAAGCTCCTCCTGATCTCAGTCCTACATCTGCTTCCCTTTATTTTGAGGCGATGCCCTCTAGTCCTAGTTTCACCTGCTAGCGGAAACAACTTCCCTGCCTCCACCTTATCTATTCCCTTCATAACCTTATATGTTTCTATAAGATCTCCCCTCATTCTTCTGAATTCCAATGAGTATAAGCCCAGTCTACTCAGTCTCTCCTCATAATCCAACCCTCTCAACTCTGGAATCAACTGAGTGAATCTCCTCTGCACCCCCTTCAGTGCTAGTATATCTCTTCTCAAGTAAGGAGACCAAAACTGCACACAGTACTCCAGGTGTGGCCTCACCAGGACCCTATACAGCTGCAGCATAGCCTCCCTGTTTTTAAACTCCATCCCTCCAGCAATGGCAGACAAAATTCCATTTGCCTTTTTAATTACCTGCTGCACCTGCAATCCTACTTTTAGCAATTCCTGCACAAGGACACCCAAGTCCCTCTGCACAGCAGTGTGCTGCAATTTTTTACCATTTAAAACAGAGTCCATTTTGCTGTTATTCCTACCAAAATGGATGACCTCACAGTTATCAACATTGTACTCCATCTGCCAGACCTTTGCCCACTCACTTAGACTATCTATATCCCTCTGCAGACTTTCAGTGTCTTCTGCACACTTTGCTCTACCATTCACCTTAGTGTCATCTGCAAATTTTGACACACCACACTTAGTCCCCAACTCCACATCTCCTGCCCAGCCGTCTCTATTCTATTTGATTTATTAATTTAAGTGTTAAATATTTTAAGAGTGAATTTCCTAACAGTACTCTTCAGCTATAATAATGTCTGCTTATTTAAATCACTTGGCCAGTCAAAAGAGATGCTGATTAAATATAAACCAATCACCAACCAGTTTTCTTATGCTTTGCTCTGACAGGTAGAATCAGGTTGAAGGTCTGCTTTGCCATCAATATTTCCTCCTGCTACTTGTGCCCCTCTTATATAGTCTGCTTCATAACAATGCTGACCCTACTTTGCACACCTCTCAGTCTGCTTCACAGTGATGCTGACCTGCTGCACACTCTTCCCTGTTGCTATACAGATAAAAAGACTGTTTCAGACTTTAATGTGATCCATTCATCAGCCTTGAAAAGCTTAAATGGTGCTAACATATTCACTCCGATAGGCAGAAAATCCAGCCTAGAATGTGATTGAATTGATAAAGGAAACTCAGGTTATTACTAGAAGAATAAGAAAGTAATATCTGAAAATGTAGAAAGTAGTTTATAAGTATATCCTAGTAGGTCATTTACTCCAAGAGTGATACATATTTGGAATAATTTATTCAAAAGTAGATACACAAAACATTGGTATTCACTATAATAATTTGAAGTTGCACTGAGAAAGGTAACACAATAGGGTAAGAGCTTTGATGGGTCAAATTATTTCTTTTTTGTTGTCTTCAACTTTTCCATTATTCCACTATTAAATAAGGGGTAATTTCTGCCCTAGCATTTCCAGTTGGATGTCTTGTCTGCAAGAAAAACATATCAGGAAATTGTGAACCTACAGCCAATGATTTTCTATCTATTACAGTGTACGTGTGTGTATTTGCTCAAGGCTGACTGTTCTCACAATGAGACTTCACATAGTGAGTGGTTTAATCATTGAACATATTCACAGTCAGCTGTTACCTAATATATTGTGCACAATTCAACATAATATATTCACAAAATGTGCAGTTTCAGGTTGCAAGGTGAGCTTTTCGGATTTGCTGCTATTACTCCTCCAGGTCTGACTGTAACTTCAAGATGTTGAGAGCACAAAGTTTCACCTGGAAGTCCTTAAATTGCAGTCTGTCACTCAATGCTTTGATGTGGAGGTGCTGGTGTTGGAATAGGGTGGACAAACTCAGAATTCACATGACACCAGGTTATTTGAAATCACAAGCTTTCGGAGTGCAGACGCTTCACTTGTATTCAGTTGTTGACACTTTACTCACACCGTCTAACACTCTCGGCCACCTGCAGAAACTTATTATTCGACACTCCACTCACACCATTTGTTTGATCTTTTGATCTCTCTGCCCTTGATCTCTGTGCCTATAAATTCTGTGTCTGTGTGTCCTGCTCTCTCACTTCACCTGCTGAAAGGTCTGCGCTCCAAAAGCTTGTGATTGCAAATAAACCTGGTGTTGTGTGGCTTCTGACCCAATGCTTTGCCACAGATTGTACACTTAACTGGGTGTCTTGTAAATGTCATATTCGTGGGATTGGTTTCTGAGACATTCTGATGCCATCAGTGCAGTTCCATGATGAGAATGGTTAGCGAAGAACACTGCAATCAATTGTAGCATGGTGCCTGAGGTGAAATTCTCATCCGACAGCTTGCGAGACCTCTTAGCAAGACTCACTTCAAAATCAGTATTGAACATGTTTGCATTGTAACTAACCACATAACTCCAAACCACGTGCATTGCTGCTGTAGTATTCATTACCTGATGCAGCATGCATATATTTACAGTAATGTTGATGTAATGTAATATTTCATAGCAAAAATTGTTGTACAAGATTGTTAATTGATGTAATTCAATTCATAGAAATGCTTTGAACAGGAATTTGGTTCTTTTTTAATCATTGCTTATAAACCACAGCAGGACTTTCTTAACCTGAAGAAAACCGATAAATTAAGACTGTTAATCAAATGATCTGTTATTTCAGTGAGTTGATCTGACTTGCATATCCACCTGCAGTTTTAGAAAAAAAAACATTCCATTCCCACCACATCCTTCCTCCTTTTATCTCCACCTAGGTGACTCAGGGAACAGATGTTTAAAAATTGTTCCATCTCTGTGAAATCATCTGTGGGTTTTCTTTCACCAATATTTCTTTGCCAGGTCTCTTCCTTTCTGCTCCGCTCCTGCAAAAGAAATTGACTGCTGTGATACTCCACCCAATTATTTGTGCCAAGTGTGAATCTTGACAGTAACGTTAACAGGCGCTTTGACAGCTTGAAAAAAGACACACACACACACACACACACATGCGCACACACACCACACACATACACA
>NC_063334.1:567051-578564 GCF_021869965.1 Rhincodon typus | reverse complement strand
CACACACACACACACACACATGCGCACACACACCACACACATACACACACGCACACACATACACATGCACACCTACATGCATGCACGCACACATATACACACACACACGCGTGCACACACACACACACATGCACGCGCGTGCGCACGCACACACATACACACACATACACACACACACATAATTATGGCACCAACATCAATGCTGCACCTTGGGCTACACTATCGCTGTAACACTGGCGCAAAGAGCTTTGCACTCAGAGGCACACTCAGCTCATGGGCTGGACCAGGCTCACCTGGCCACAGATGCTGAGCACCCATTGCAGTGCAGGTCCAAATGCATAACCAACAGCCATTGAGAGTGCTGCTGGACTTGTGTCTCCAAGGCAGCCACCACCTTTTCCAAGGAGGCAGTTAAGCACTCACATGCTGGAGTTAACACAACGGTGAGAATGTGGGCAAACTCCTCCATCCTTCATTCCAGACTACTGACTAACTGCAGCAACCCTGCATAATGTTCCCTTGTTTGTCCCTGCAGATTGATGATGGCACTTTTGGGCAAGGACAGTAGGACATCTTCTACATGGGGCTGAGCTTGTATCTAGTTTCTGGGAGTTCTCTGAGTGACCTCAAAATTTTATTTTTTATTCATTCCAATGATGTGGACTTCACCGACTGGATATCCTTAATAACTCTGGTGTTGAACTGCCTTCTTGAACTGCTGCACTCGTTGTGTTGTAAGGTGACCCACAGTGCTGTTTGGAAAGGAGTTCAAGGACACAATAACAGTGAAGGAACAGCGATGTACTTCCAGTTCAGGATGGTATGTGGCTTGTGGCTGGTGATGTTTCCACCCAACTGCTGCCTTTGCACTTCTAGATTGTAGAAGTTGTGGGTTTGGAAGGTGTTGTCAGTGGATCCTTGCTCATTTACTGTAGGGCTTCCTGGAAATTGTGCATTGCTGTTAATGTGCTGTCAATGGTGAGAGTAGAGAATGTTGAAGGTAGTCGACGGGTGCCATTATGCTGGCTGCTTTATCCTGGATGGTGTTAAGCTTTTTGTGTATGTTTTAGGAGCTGCACCCATCCAGACAAATGGAAAGTATTCCATCATACTCTTGACTTGTGCTTCATAGATGATGGACAGGTTTCGGGTAGACAGGAGGTGAGTTACTTGTTGCAGAAAGCCTTGTCACTGATTTGTTTTTGTGACAACAGTATGGTCTGGTCCATTTCAGTTTCTGGAAAAGGAAAAACCCCAGGATGTTGACAGTGTAGGATGATAATTGACATTGAACATCAATGGTGACTGCTAGATTTACAATAAATGGTCAGTCTTGAAGATGTAGCTGCCTAGGACTTGCATGCCATAAACGTCACTTGTGACTTCTCAGCTGATGTTTGGATATTGTCTAGGCCATGCTACAGATGGACATGGGCTGTTTCGATATCTGCGGTATCATAAATGGTGCTGAACATTGTGCAATCTATAGGCTAGAAGGCTGGGTAAGGTGACAATCACAGGAGAAGCAGTTAGTATCACCTTGAAGTGTGGGCAAGGAGAGCACGTTGGGACAGATGGTCAGCATCATCCAGTGGAATGGAAAAGGAGAGCACCTCGTATCAGGCAGTCAGCATTACCGAGAGGAATGGGCAAGAGGAGGCAGTTGCACAGAGTTAGATTGATTAGAGCTGATTAGAACTGGTTCTTCCTCTACTACAGAGAAGTAAACTAGCTGTTTGGTGAATCTCTGGTAAATAGATAAGACCATTTCTATTTTTCAGTTTTAATATAGTACACTTTTTGGTGGTAAAGTCAAGAAAATATATAAATGGCAGCACAAGAAACCACAGAGAGTTGTGAACACAGCCCAGTCCATCACGCAAGCCAACCTTCCATCCTTGACTCTTCAGAAAGGCTGCCAACGTCATCAAAGACCCCTCCCACCCCAGTTATAATCTCTTCCAACCTCTTCCATCAGACCAAAGATACAAAAGCTTAAACACATGTACCAACAGGTTCAAGAACAGCTTCCACCCCGCTGTTATTAGACTTCTGTATGGACCTCTCAAATTTGAACCTAGTGTTGATCTTGCTTTCTGTGCACTTTCTTTGCAGCCATAACTTTGTATTCCCCTCTCTGTTCTATCACCCTACGATCTTTGTATGGTATGATCTACCTGTACTGCATGCAAAACAACTTTTCACTGTACCTATGTATATATGACAATAACAAATCAAATCAAATCAAATAAGTAAGCAAATAAGAAGTTAAAATAATTAATTAAAACTCATTATGTATGGCAGGGCAGGCAATGTGTCAAGTCTGCAGCATGTGGAAGTGCCTTGATACCATTGTAATCCCGGGCACAATTGTTTGTATTATATCTTTGAAATTCAAGAAACTGCACCTCAAGATTTATGAGCTGGAGTCCAACTATAGAAGATGCAATTCTTCAAGGAGAGGGAATATTATTGGATGTTTTTGTGCCAGGCGGTAAAATATCACTTTGGAGGAGGTCTTCAGATTTGGGCAGGGACAGGAAGGTATGATGTGCGTGAGGTAGATACATCGACCCAGAGGACAGGAATCCAGGAGTGTCAGTGTTTACAATTGTCCAACATGTGTGAGGTTATCCCAGCCTGTTTGGATGAGAGTTGGGGTTGCAGTATGTGTGAGCAAATGCACTGTGGAATGCAGAAGGTCTTTCAATTGCGGAAGCAATCATGACTGTACTAATAGTCATTGATGTAATGTGAGGGGGATTGGCATTGTCTCTACACCAAAGGATAAGATGGCAGTGTTTCTGAACCTATACCAGGGTTTGGGACATTTACAAAATAGACTACAGATAAGACAAAGGAGAAAGATCATGAAATGATAATTGAGGGCCAAAGAATGGCAGAAAGGGGCAGAGAGAAAAAAAACCTTGGAATACACTAACAATCAAGACCAGATGTTACAAAGATAACAAAAAACTATCACTAAAAGCTCTGTAACTGGATGCATATAGCAATCAGAACAAAGTAAATGAATTGTAAGCATAGATTAAGCTAAACAGATATGATTGGGTAGTCATTCTGGAGACATGGCTGCAGGATTGCAACAACATTTAGGAAGCTAGGTTAATGCAGAGGGATATCATGGTGAGTCAAAGATGCCATTTGTGTGATAGTTAGAAATGACCTTGGTTCAGGAGATCAAGATGCAGGATTGGTTTAGATGGAGATGAGTCAGTAACTGAAAGAAGTCACCAGTGGGAATAGTTGACAGGCCACTTCACAATAATCGGCAACATAGGACAAAATATACTGAAAGAGATACAGATATTTCTCTCATAACATGATAGTTGCGTTCTTGTGTGACCTCTCGCAAATCACCGCAGAAAATCGTTTTATAGAGAAACTACTATAGAAAATTGCTACACCTGTACAGTTGCTACTATTACATTGACAGCCACTGACAGAATCAATCCTGTGCTAGCAATGATTTTTAAACCTAGCTGTAAGAGTACACATACCTATTCTATAGATTCTTTTAAGAATCTCAATCAGTGCAGGCAGGTATCTATTGACAGATCCGGGTATGAATGCATAAGCCTGTAACATGAGTATTGACTTAAACCCATGTACTGGTGTGTTGGCTAACTTGCAGTTGTCCATGTCTCCTCTATACACCTCACCCATTGATGGATACAGGTAAGCTCATTGTTTTTGCAGCTGAGGTTGTCATTCATAGATAAAACATGAAATACCACTTTAAGTAGCTTCAGAACATTTCTCCAACTTCCTTTGTCTTACAGCAGTAAAGAAATGGTGAGCTGCCACGATAAACAGAAATAATAGCAACACTGCTAACCACAAGGCCTTAATGGAAATGAATAGACTTTGCTTGGGACATCTGTCCTTTTATTACAATTATTCCTTACTGGGATATTGTAACTCTGGCAAGCCTGGCAATTACAGCCCATCCTATTTTCCATGTGGTGTTTGTGGTAGGCTTTCTTCTTGCGCCTCTAGTAGAGGTTAATATAACTGAGTGGTTTTGCCAGGCACCTCCAGAAGGCAGGAGAAGCAGCCAGGTTCATACGGTGTCAATTCATCTTTAGGCCAGCCCGTGTATAGAGAGGCCTTCATTCTGGTGGTGGGTTGCATTTTTCAATCTCAGAAATACAGAACAGGGACTGAAACACAGGTTAGACCTCAGGCCCACATGCCTGATAACAGATGGCTTGAATACGTGCAGGTTTGTAGCTTTATTTTTCATTGTTGTTGTATTTTCTACAATCTCACATGAACAATAGTCACTTAACTGAGTTATCAGTGAAACCATCTCACCATGTTTTGACTCACAGTTTCTTCAATGCATGATGGAGAAACTTGGCGGGGATGATACATTTAAAAATGGCTGATTCGCTTCAATATACATTTTGGTTTTTACAACAAGTATTAAGCCCAGTAGCCTTCCTAATAAAAGGCTTCGGAAGATTTTTTGGGGAGCCATGATTTAAAAATGAGAGGAGAACTCCATTTATGGAGTGGGAACCCCTTGCCAATATTTCAATATTCAAACATTTCAAGTCTTTTGTATTATGGAAGAGGCCATCTGCAAATTTGGTTTGTGAGCATTTGCCTCAGTTCTTCAATCACACAATACACCTTAAAGGAGAGGTAGTGTGATTGCTGGATATGAATCCATGATGTGAATCGCTTTAACACATCCAACCTGACACCTTTTGAGTGCCAAGACCAAGACTAACAGATCAAAACTAAAGTCATAGAATCCCGACAGTGTTGAAGCTGGCCATTTGGCTCACTGTATCCACACTAACATCCCATCCAGTGCACCCCCTTACCCTATCCCTTTAACACTGCATTTCCCATGGCCAGTCCACCTAGTTTACACATCCCTGGGCACTATGGGCAATTTAGCATGGCCAATCTGCCTAGCATGCACATCTTTTGACTGTGGGAGGAAATCAGAGCACCCGAAGGAAACACATGCAAACTCCACACAGACTATCACCTGAAGGTGAAATTGAACCCAGGCCCCTGATGCTGTGAGGCAGCAGTGCTAACCACTGAGCCACCATACCACCCAGAGTGTTTACATTCTAAAAGAAAACTTTGACTATCAGTGCCCAGTACCTTGACACACTAACATTTTAGAAGTTGTTTCTCAATGGATTTTTGTTGTTATGCCTTATCCTTGTGTAACGGTGAGGAAATGGAAGCATAGCCAGCATACATCTCATACGGGACTTTGGAGAGCAATAACCCAAAGAATTCAAGTTCTAAAAATTGTCTTGGAACAGCCCAGAATATATTAAACGAATTGAGCAAGGTTACCTGAACGATCTTCAGCCTCATTCCTTGATCCTTGTAGACATTACAATTGGGCTTTTCATCTAAGGTTTCAGAGTATTCTTTTATTGGAGTAATCAAGGGGGAATCTCCAGAGAAATGAGGCAGGAGAGTTCCTGTTTCAGTATAAATGCTGTGTTGGGCTAACATGTACTTTTAGAGCTGATTTCCTCGCAGGAGGAAATCTTGGGTAGTGCAATGAGATCCAAAGAACTGCCTTAATGGATTCTGTTATTATACTCTATTTAATGCCTGATGACTGGTGCATTGTAGTAGAAACTCTTGTCATACCTTTTCCAGGTCACTTTACAGTTCAGAAGTCTCAACAATAATATTCTAATCTAATATGCCAAGTTACATCAGGACACCACAATGGGAGCCCAGAATCTGCAGGGCAGCTATGTTTTATTTTTTAAACTCACATTCAAAAAAAAATTCATATTTTTATTTGTTTTGCCCCTCTCTCCTTAACTTTTTTTGCTATTTTTTCTTAAACCTCTTCCTTACTTATTCTTTTCCCTTTTTCTTTGAGTTTGTGTAATGTCTTCATAGGTGCCGGGCGCCCTCTGGTGTAGAAATGGTAGCCTTTATTCTAGTGTGAACTTTGTGAGTATCAGTCATTGCAGAACTGAGAAGGAAGGAAACTGAAAAAATGCATATCTCACAAATTATCACTCACAATCGTACATTTCCAGAAAAGTGCCAAGATAATTGTATTGTATTGTATAATGACCACAAACTAGGATTATCCCCATTCTTACTTAGAAGCACTGAGACCAATTTTAATGAACCAATGTGAGTTTAACTAACCTAGAGACTGGCTGATCATTATAGCTGGGACATATGGTCTAGATACTTGATGAATTCACAGAGATATCAAAGATGCTATAGCAAATATGTTTTCTATTTTATGCTTAAGTATGGGAGTAGGTGGGGACTGAATTACCATGATGCTCAGATGATGCAAAAGCAATTTCTTTAGAATATTGCTCTGCTGTGGTAATAATATGGACCTTCACAGTCATACTTTAATGTGCTATCTTTAAGTTGTAATTGGAGCCATAACTTTGCAGTAACTGGGGAGGTATACTTTTCCAGCTTGTGCCAATTCCACTACTTTATTACACTACTTCTGGAATACTGTACAGTTCTGGTCACCCTGCAATAGGAAAGATGTTATTAAATTGGAAAGGGATCAGAAAAGATTTACAATGATATTGCCAAGACTGGAGGATTTGAGTTATAAGGAGAGGCTGGATAGGCTGGGACTTTTTTCACTGGAGCATAGGAGATTGAGGGGTGACCTTATAGAGGTTTATAAATCATGAAGGGCATGGATAAGGTGAATAGCAAAGGCTGAAACTAGAGGGCATATTTTTAAGGTGAGAGGAGAAGATTTAAAAGGGACCTGACAGGCAACTTATTCATACAGAGGGTGGTTTGTATGTGGAAAGAACTGCCTGCGGAAGTGATAGATGCAGGTTCAGTTACAGCATTTAAAAGACATTTGGGTAAGTACATGAATTGGAAAGGTTTAGAGAGATATGGGCCAATCACAGACAAATGGGACTAGTTTAGTCTGGGAAATCTGGTTGGCATGGACGCGCTGGACTGAAGGATCTGTTTCATTGCTGTATGACTCTATGATCCTAAGTTGTATGTTAGTTATGAGGCCTCTGGACAATGCTGCACTTTTGATCATGAACATTGATACAGCTATACCATTGATGAAACAATGTCAGAAGCTCTGCTATCACAGCCTTCATTGAAATTTGGGCCCAAATGTTGTGTTGAGTGTAGCAGTGAAGCTAACAGCTCTCACTGTTATGTACTTGATTTTCAAATGAATTAAATGCAATTAATATTTCCTGGTTTATGTCACTGTAGTGATAATTGCATTGGGTAGTTTGAAGAACCAAGCTGTTAGTTCCTTATTCACATCATAGAGGCAAGGATCCCTAAAGACCACAAGTTGCTACTCAAAAGCCCATAAAGTCTCTGGGGAGCTGTTAGTACATATATTAGGAACACCTGACTGCAAAATCTGGACTTCGTCTTAGCCAACAGTGTGTGCAGCAGATCACTAAATTGATATTGGAGTGAAAAGCATCTTGCAAGATAGCCTAAGATGGGTGACTCTTCATAAATGTGCCTTTAAATGAGGCAAATTGTAGAAAAGTTGCCTATGCACTTTCTTATATTTGTTCATTGGATGTGGATATTGCTGGCAGGTCAGCATTTAGTCCTCATCCCTAATTGCCCCAAAAAAGGTGGTATTGAGCTGCCATCTGGAACTGCTGCAGTCCTTGAGGTGTTAGGGACACTTGTAGCACTGTTAGAAGGAATTTTGTCTCAAGCAGCAGTGAAGGATAGTTGACATAGTTGAGAATGTGTGATTTGGAAGGGAAATTGCAAGTGGTTATGTTCCCCCTTATCTGCTGCTTTCATCCAGCTAGATGGTGAAGGTTGTAGCTATGGAAAGTACTATCAAAGGAGGCTTGGTCTGCACTGAAATATAACTTGTAGATGGGACATACTGGTGCAAGTGTGTGTTGGTGGTGAAAGGAGTCAATTTCGAATGTGGTGGGTGGGATGCTTTTTCCTGGATGGTGCCAAGCTTCTTGAATGTTTTTGTAGCTGCATCCATCCAGGAAAGTGAAAAATACTCCACTCTACTCCTGACTTGGACAGACACTAGGGAAAATGAGTTAATCACTGCAGAATTCTCGGCCTCTGACCTGCTCTTGTAGCCATAGTATTTACACAGCTGGTTCAATTCAGTTTCTAGTCACTCTGTTGTTGGAGACAATTATTGCCTGGCATTTGTGTGGCATTAATGTTATTTGCCACTTACTGGTTCAAACTTGGATATTGTCTATTATGCACTACAACCATGATGATCTACACCACCGTTGACTCTGAAGGTAGAACTTCTGTCTGAAATTATAAAAACTCTCGTTGGGAACATTATAAACTAAATTAATCTTCCATATGTTATTCTTTCTTAGTGGGAGTAATTTTAACCTACTCTGCAAGCAGTGAGATTGGGTCAAATATAGCTCTATTTACATTTTTTGCACAATGCACGATGTTACATTATTGGTAGTTATTTGAAAGTTTGTGATGTAGACAATACTCAGCTAGGGCACCTGATACTTCTGGACGGTAAGAAACTGATCAGGAAAGCCAAAATAGCAATGCCATGAAGATTGTTAGGACTACAAAAAAAAATACAATGTGAAAAATTTATATTGTCGCCGTAAACAAGTAATCAAGAAAACACAGGGACGGGTGACTGGAATAGTAAATGGTGGGGATTGGTGGAAAGAGTGGAATTTTAGTTGCAAAACAGGCCATTACAATGGTACATTACATTGATAGAGTATCCAACAGGGGACACTAGTGAGAAGTGGCTGAGGAGGATTCTGAGAGAAGTTTTTCAGAGAACCCCTACAGAGTGGAACCAGGCCATTTGGCCCAACAAGTCCACATCACCCCTCCAAGGAGCATTCCACTCAGACCCTTTCCCCTACTCTTTCCCTGTAACCCTGCATTTTCCATGTCTAATCCACCTAACTTACACACCCCTGGGCACTATGGGCAATTTAGCATGGCCAACCCACCTAGCCTGCACATCTTTGGACTGTGGGAGGAAACTGGAGCACCCAGAGGAAACCCACACAGACACGGGGAGAATGTGCAAACTCCATACAGACATTTGCCCGAGGGTGGAATCAAACCTGGGTCCCTGGCGCTGTGAGGCAGCAGGGCTAACCACTGAGCCATTGTGCCACCCCACCTTCCTACCTGTAGCATATAAAAGGGAGGCATGCTCTGGCAGGAATGGCCATTTTTGGAGAGATGCATTGAGGTCAAAACGCTGCTGTTGAGGGCACAGTGAGGGCTTTGATGAGGTTCGGGCTTTGCTGAGGAGGGCAAGCGAGGTAAGGTCATTCCTTTTCTTTTAATCCAATAGCTACTAGAAGGGCAGTAATGGCAGTTAGTGAAGTGGTCTGCTCCTCTTGTGAGATGTGGGAGATTGGGGGGAAGTCAAATGACCCTGACAACTATGTCTGCAGGAAGTGTGTTCACATGGGTCAGGTTGGAGCAGCTGTTGGAGTCACCGGGAAGCATACCAAAATTTTTCACAGAGGAGTTTCAGGGATGTGGTCACACCAAATGTTCAGACAGATAGATGGGTGGCTGCCAAGAGGGACAGGCAGGCAGTGCAGAGGTCCCATGCGGCTATTCCCCTCTCTAACAGGTATACTGCGTTGGATAGTGTTGGGAGGAACACTCAGAGGAAAGCAGCAGCAGCCAGATCAGTGGCACCACAATAGTGGCCGTGTTATACAGCAGGGAGGGTTGAAGTGTAGGCAAACAGTAGTGGTAGGGGATTCTGTAGCCAGGGGCACTTCGGCATTTCTGCGGATGCAAGAGAGACTCCAGGATGGTGTATTGCCTCCATGGTGCCAGGGTCAAGGATGTCTCCAAGCAGTCACAGGATATTCTTAAGGAGGAGGGTGAGCTGCCAGTGGTCATGTTCATATTGGTATTAACACCATAGGCAGGAAGAAAGATGAGGTCCTGAAAAAGGAATTTAGAGTGTAAGGTTGAAAGTCAAAAAGCAGGACCTCTAGGGGTTGTAATCCTGGATTACTCCTGTGCCACATGCTGGTGAGGCCAGAAATCGAAAGGTAATACAGTTGAATGTGTGGCTAAAGAGCTGGTGTAGGAGGGAGGCCTTCAGATATTGGGATCATTGGGATCTCTTCTAGCACAGGTGGGGCCTTTACAAGAAGGATAGGTTACATGTAACCTAACCCAGTGCAAAAATAGCCCAGGAGGCATTAGAAGAAAAGGACTGATCAATTTCCTCAAACTCAGTGGGGGAAGGCTGTAGTGATTATAACGAGGTCAGCCAGGTGGACTTCATAAATCATGGGGGCACCTATATGCTGTCAAGGAGGTTTGCTAATGCCCCAGAGGCACTATTTCGAATCCAGTGATTCTTCATCAGAACTGAGAAAGAACAGACACCAACTCTGATGAAGGGTCTCCAGGTGTGAAATTTTAATTCTGTTTCTCCCTCCACAGATGTGAATACACCTCCTGGGTTTCTACAGCACTTTCTGTTTTTGTTTTCATTATTTCATATTGCTTTTCTGAGCTTGGCTTAATCCCTGGTGAAGTCATGGGGTGCAGCCATTTTAAATTCATATTTCTTCCTTTCTAGAACCATTTTGTCCTTAAAAATCTCCAGTATCAAAATCAAATGATGGAAATTGAAAATTAATGGGCAGGCTTGAAGAAACAGCCTACAGCTTCACTAGAGACCAAACTGTCCTGGTCCCTATTTGAGTTTAGGACCAATCCTCATGCAACTACAGGGATATTCCAGCAGAGTTGCTAATGGGGAGAAGACTCCACACCAGGTTAAATCTAATCTACCTGA
Organism: Rhincodon typus; assembly: GCF_021869965.1. Classification (NCBI taxonomy): domain Eukaryota; kingdom Metazoa; phylum Chordata; class Chondrichthyes; order Orectolobiformes; family Rhincodontidae; genus Rhincodon; species Rhincodon typus. The sequence continues at coordinate 567,748 of NC_063334.1, read as the reverse complement.
ACCTGGGAGGCAAGGTGAAACGGCATCAGCAATGAGAATGACGCACAGCAGACATCTCCAAACAAGAGAGACAGTTTACTTCAGGGACACAAGTTAGATATAGGAGCCACAGAAATAGATCTGCATTGGGTAAGAGGCACGGTTGATTTAAGTTTAGGACCAGTGACGTATAAAGTTTGGGTAGGAGTGGCGACTCTGAACAAGCATGTGGACAATCTGAAAGCCACAAACTCACAAATGGTGCGGGAGCAAAACATGTCCCGCTCTTAGGAACAGTCAGAAAAGCTGTCGGAGCCCATGGGTTCTCCCTCTCCATCAAGCATTAAAGACACCTCTAATCCGAGATGGACACAGCAGATCTCACCGCATTGACACCTTTGCTGCCAGGATAAGAGAGCGAATTTCTCCCAAGATGCTCCGTTAGACACCGCCCGTATCTGACGCAGAGCCAGAGAAACCTGACCCAGTGCTAAAATAACCCAGGAGGCATTAGAAGAAAAGGACTGGTCAAATCCCTCAAACTCAGAGGGGTAGGGATGTCGTGATTATAATGAGGTCAGCCAGGTGGACTTCATAGAATATGAATTTCCTGACTGGGGCTGTTAACCTGGTCCAATCAGGGTGCTCTGGCTGACAGATAACAAGAGGAATGTCAGAGGTTCTGAGATAGTAGGAACTGCAGATGCTGGAGAATCCG
>NC_063334.1:517582-566651 GCF_021869965.1 Rhincodon typus | reverse complement strand
AACAAAAACAGAAAGTGCTGGAGAAACTCAGCAGGTCTGGCAGCATCAGTGGAGAGAAAAATAGAATGAACATTTCAAATCCAGTGACCCTTTATCAGAACTGGTGTATGTTCTTTATCAGTTCTGGTGAAGAATCACTGGACTCAAAATGTTAACTCTGTTTCCCTCTCCACAGATGCTGCCAGACCAGCTGAGTTTCTCCAGCACTTTGTTTTTTTTTGTTTATTTCATATTGCTTTTCTGAACTTGGCTTAATCCATCATGAAGTGATTGCTGCAGCTGTTTTTAATTCATATTTCTTCCTTTCTAGAACCATTTTGGTTCTTAAAAATCTCAAGTATCAAAATCAGATGATGGAAATTGAAAATTGATTTGCACTGTCATGACATGCAACAGAGTATATGTTGTAGGTGCACCCATTGTACTGCTAGAGAGGGAGTTCCAGGATGTTGACCTCATGATTTTGAGGGAATGATTTTATGTGTCCAAGAAAGAACAATGTATGACTTGGTGAGGAGCAACATTGTCTAACTAATTGGTTCTTCCTGACCTATTAGTTTAAATGATTCTAACGAGCAAGAATTGATGCATTCTGGGTGATGTCTATGAAGCTCCTGCCCTCGTCATACGTCACAAAAGTTGCAGGTTTGGATCGTACTTTCAAAGAAGCCACGGTAGTTGGTGCAGTCCATCCTGTAGATGGCATGCATTGCAGTCACTGTGCATCAGTGGTAGAGGGCGTGAATGTTTAAAGGAGGTGATAGCAGAGGGGTAATTAAGCTGGCTACTTTTTTCTGGATGGTGTCAAGCTTCTTAAGAGTTTAACCATGGTGATGCAGCAATTGTGGTAAGGAGAAACATTGTGTAACCAACTGTCTTTCCTGGCCTAGTAGTTTGACATGTTTGTATGATTCTAATCAACAAGAGTTGCTGCATTGGACTGAAAACATTGAAAGGAGCTGAGACTGTGGTCTCAAACAATCATACCAGAATGCTTCATCAAATCCATGATACTTTTGGACATGTTACTCCAGGTATTGTTCAAGAATCCTGGGAAATTAGGCTCACAGCGGAGAACTGGAGAAAAAGGAATGGAACTCAAATCTATGAGGATAAAAGGGTAACATAATAACCTATGTAGCTCCAGGCTAGTGAACCTTACATCGGTTGTTATAGGGTTATCAAGCCATTTAGGGGACACACAAGCACTACTTGGTCAATCATGAGGAAGTCATTGGAGTTATCCTAGAGAAATGAATGATTAACTAACTACAACAGCATGGTTCTATGAGAGGGCTTTGTAGAAGTGATTTCATATCCCGTGAATTGTTTGTAGTTCTTTGAGGAACTAACAAACCTGTTGGATAGGCAAGGCCAACTGATGCCACTTATTCTGGTTCCAGCACACCTCCATCTTACAAAATGTGACATGTTGAGGATTTGTCCTCCGAGTTGGAGAGCAGAGCTTAAATGAATGGCTTCTGAAATGGGTTGAGAAGTTTAAAATGCAAAGGGAATGAAGGGTATGTAGAGCTACACTGGGGAGGGAGGAGAAATAGCTTTTTGCTTTGTTGCCAGTAACAAAACTAAGTGTGACATTAGAAAATACTCCCAGAGTTTACAGATGATATCAAACTGAAACTTCTTTTTTTTAATTCATTCCTGACTGACCAACATTTATCACCCATCCTAGTTGCTTTTGAGAATCATAGAAGTGTGGAAGGCCATTTGGCCCATTGAGTCTACACTGACCCACTGAAGAGCTTTCTACCCATACACAACCCCCCACCCTTTCACTGTAACCTTACATTTCCCATGGCTAATCTACCTAGCCTACACATCCCTGGACAATTTAGCATGTCCAATTCACCTCAATTGCACACCTGTGGACTGCAGGAAGAAACCAGAGCACCCAGTGGAAACCCACGCAGAATATGCAAACTCCACACAGACAGTCGTCCAAGGGTGGAATTGAACCCAGGTCCCTGGCACTGTAAGATAGCAGTGCTAACCACTGAGCCACCATGCCATTACACCCTTATGGAGGTGGTGGTGAGCTGCTTTCTTGATTTGTTGCAGCCCATGTGCTGTGGGTTGACCCACAATGCCCTGAGGGAAGAGATTCCAGGACTTTAACCCAGCAACAGTGAAGGAACAGTGATATATTTCCAAGTCAGGATGGTGATTGGCTTCAAGGGGAACTTGCAGGCGGTGGCATTCCCATGTATCCGCTGCCCTTGTCCTTCTAGATGGAAGTGGGTCATGGATTTGGAAGATGCTGTTCAAAGGATCTTTGGTGATTTTCTGCAGTGCATCTTAAAGACAGCACATACTGCTACTACTGAGCTTTGGTAATGGATGGACCGGATGTGGTGCCAATCAAAGGAGCTGCTTTGTCCTGAATTGAGTGAAAAGTGAGTGCATACCGCTGGAAACTTGCTGATGAAATGCCAAGGGCCTGGAAAAATTAGGGAACCAAATACAACATAATGTGATTATGACAACACATGTTGGAAATATCGGCTAAATGGTAAAGGAAGACTTTTATTTATACAGAAACACAGAAGATAGGAACAGGATCAGGCTATTCGACCTCTTGACCCTGGTCCATCATTCAATATGATCATGACTGATTATCAAGCTCAATACCCCAATCCCACCCTCCCCTCATATCCCTTGATCCCTTTAGACACAAAAGCTGTATCTACCCCCTTCTTGAAAGCATATGATATTTTGGGTTCAACTTCTTTCTGTGGCGGTGAATTCCACAGACTCACCACTTTCTGAGTGAAGAAATTTCTTCTCATCTCAGTCTTAAAAGATTTACCCATTATTTTTAAATTACGACCCCTGGTTCTCCTTCAACTCCTCCCACTTCCTACAGACAAAAGGGGTGGCCATGGGTACCCGCATGGGCCCAAGCTATGGCTGCCTCTTTGTAGGATACGTGGAACAGTCCCTCTTCCGTAGCTACACTGGCCCTAAACCCCACCTCTTCCTCCGTTACCATCTCTGATACCTCTCTCTCCTTCCTGGACCTCTCTGTCTCCACCTCTGGTAACCACCTCGAAACTGATATCTATTTCAAGTCCACTGACTCCCACAGCTACCTAGAATACACCTCCTCCCACCCACCTTCCTGCAAAAATGGCATCCCCTATTCCCAATTCCTTTGCCTCCGCCGCATCTGCTCCCAAGATGAGGCGTTCCACTCCCAGACATCCCAGATGTCCTCGTTTTTCAAGGACTGCAATTTCCCCTCCACAGTGGTCGAAAATGCCCTCGACCACATCTCTTGCATTACCCGCACCTCAGCCCTCACACCCCCGCACCTCAGCCCTCACACCCCCTCCCCTCAATAGCAACTAAGACAGAATCCCCCTCGTCCTCACATACCACCCCACCAACCTCCGGAATCAACTCATCATTCTCCACCACTTCCGCCATCTGCAATCTGACCCCACTACCAAAGACATTTTTCCCTCCCCACCCTTATCTGCCTTACGGAGGGACCGCTCTCTCCGCAACTCCCTCGTCCACTCCGCACTCCCCACGAGCCCCACCACCCCTGGCACCTTTCCCTGCAACCACAGGAAGTGCTACACCTGCCCCTACACCTCCCCCCTCACCCCCAACCCAGGCCCCAAGAAAACCTTCCATATCAAGCAGATGTTCACCTGCACATCTGCTAATGTGGTATACTGTATCCGCTGTTACCGTTGTGGCCTCCTCTACATCGGGGAAACCAAGTGGAGGCTCAGAGACCGCTTTGTGGAACACCTACACTCAGTTCACGACAAACGACTGTCAAACAGTCGCGAACCACTTCAACTCCCCCTCCCACTCCTTGCACGACATGTCCATCCTGGGCCTCCTGCAGTGCCACAACGATGCCACCCGAAGGTTGCAGGAACAGCACCGCTTGGGAACCCTGCAGCCCAATGTTCTCAATGTGGACTTCACAAGCTTCAAAATCTCCCCTCCCACTACCGCATTCCAAGACCAGCCCCTCTCATCCCTGCCTCCTTGACCTGTCCCTCTTTTCTCCCACTTATCTGCTCCTCCCACCTCACTGACCAACCCCCGCCCCCACCTCATACCTACTAGGTTCATCACCGCCGCCTGGACCTGTCCGTCTTCCCTCCCATCTACCCGCCCCTCCCTCCTCACTGACCAACTCCTATCCCAACTCCCTACCTACACTCACCTGTACTGGCTTCATCCCCGCCTCCTTGACCTGTCTGTCTTTTCTCCACCTATCTGCTCCTCTATCCACTTTCTATCATCACTTCCCCCTCTCTCTATTTATTTCAGAGACCCCTTCCCCTCCCCCATTTCTGAAGAAGGGTCCAGACCCAAAACGTCAGCTTTCCTGCTCCTCTGATGCTGCCTGGCCTGCTGTGTTCATCCTGCTCCACACCTTGTTATCTCAGACTCCAGCATCGGCAGTTCCTACTATCTCTCAATTAGAAATTAATTGCTTCGTGCTGGGTCCTGAGGTCAATTGATCAATTAAAAGAAACTAGCTGCAGCACAGGTCCATTGGAAAGCACCACTGAGGCGGACCTGGCTGAAATATTACAATATTTGAAAAGGTTTATCAAATTGCATGGAAGAAAGAAGACTGCTTACCCTGGGAGAGAAGATTGGGAGTAGGAGGGCAGGAACGTCGTATGGGTGAGGGAACAGAGAACTGCTTAGGTATTTTCTCATCAACCTGTTTAGAGATGTTATCATACACCTCTGGAGCAGGTGGGACTTGAACCTGGGTCTTCTGTCTCAGAGTGGGGACATTACCTCTGTGCCACAATAGCCACCCGTAGACTGCTATAGTGAGTCAGAAGTGTCCTGACAGTTAGATGTAGGAAAGTGTAACTGAGGCTAAATGAATAGTGAAATTGGAAGCATTGGTAGAGGGTAAGAAAGGGAAAATGGAGAATAGAAAGCGTGGAATGGAGAATAAGAGTGACAGAAGAACAAATAAGATAAATTTATGGGAGAAATTGTGGAACTAGGACACTTATAACATGGTATGTTAAGGCCTTTTAATTCAAGCTTATAAGGGACAGGTTATAATGGAGTCCCGCTCAACTTTTCATATTGATTCTTAATTTGTCTACAATAACAACTGAATGTTGGGTCCTATTCAAAGGGAAATTCTGGTTTAGTCATTCTGAGAGATCAGCTGATGGAATAGTTGAAAACAACCTGTCTATCTTAACTCCAAGAATTCAATTATTTACAATGACACAATCATCATTCAAGATATTAAGTTATTGTTACAAATACTTATACTTTCCGTTCCATTATGGTGAGTACTGTCATTTCCAGTTTCAGTACTCACCAAAACGGATCAGACAGTATAAATTCCAAGTGGAGTAGAATAACATCGCTTCATCGGAGGCTCCACTGATGATGTTATCTAGCAGGGTGACGAAATGTCTGAACAAAAACAAGCCAGCTCGGTGAGTAAGTCAACAACCTCATCCACAACCAAACTACAGATCTTTGCCAAAAGTTTATTTTGTATTCTTCCATATTGTATTTTGATGGATGTTCAACAGACATTCAAGGTCAAGCTAATCAATTTAACATTGCATCACCATAATGAAAGTAACAACCCCATTGGAATCTCTGCAGAAAATAAATGCACCGCTAATTTGAAATTTCAGGCAGATTTAAAGCTGCAGTCAGCATATGCAGAGGGGATGGATTAGATTAAATTCAGTACAGCAGAATTTTTGCTTTCTATTTCTGTACTTGCTTCCTGAAGGTTTATTTTGGCAGTTGCAACAACTGTACCTCAATGAAGAATTTTATCTAATGTGACTGAGCACCATCAATAAAGCTCATAATACCTGTACTAACATGTTGGTTGACCTGACATCTATGTTGAAGCTGTTGAATCAGTCATTCTTAATCCATTCATTTAGTTTATCCAAATTCCTTTGAAAGCTATCATTTCCCAACATTTCCAATTGCCTGCCCATATACTTCTAATGATTTGTTAAAAGGATTACTAATATTTACATTTCACTGCTCTCAGTAATCCTGGTTTAGATATATATCCTCAAAGAAGAGTTATGTGTTGCCCTATTATTCCTTAATCCCTCAATGTTGTAAAGCTACATCCCTTCCTGCTTTCTTCAGCTGCTCTTTGTCTGCTGTTGAGTGAAAATTGAGCTGCTTGGAAATGGATAGTTTTATATGTAATTTCTGTCAGGAATGGACAATCTGTTTTCAACTCAAGCTTTTAAAAGATATCAGAGTGGTATGTCATGTTGTTGATTATTTTGTACTAAATTGTATATGTTTCCAGATTTATCTCTAACTGGCAACAAAGACTCGAAACCGCTAAAGTAACAATACCGGAACAATAATACAGCAGTTATCTATGATACTTGGGATTTTGGGGCATATGATCTCTCTTTCTCTATCTCTCCCTCTGTTTTTTTGGTACACGATATTTACTATTTAAAGCTAATGAAAACAACAGCTGAAAGCTCTTTCTTGGTCACTTCCCTTTTCCAAGATGGCACAGAGTAGGATGCTTCAGCCGGAGCTCATCCTCTCCATAAGTTTCTTTTCTTTTTCTTGTCTCTTTTATGTATTTTTTCTCTCTTCTTCTTTCTGAACTCCTGAACTCAGCATGGACTCAGACTTTCGGCCTTGGCATGGACCTGATCTGGCAGTTTTGTGGCATGGCCCGGCCCAGCCCGGCGATCTCTTGGCCTGGCTTGGCGGTCTCCTGTCCTAATGTGGCGGTCTCTCGGCCCAGGGCAGAGGTCGTTTGGTGGCCCATGGTGGTCTTTCAGTGGTCCATGGTGGTCTTACGGTCTGGTGTGGCCTCAGCGTGGACAACTGAGGTGATTCCAGAGCAGTCTCCCGGCCTTGAGGCAAGGCCCTGGCAGGGCTGGAGGCTAGGTGCCTGCGTGGACTGGGTTGGAAGACTTTTGTTCTGACCTTTAATTTCTCCATTTTCTAATTCATTCCTACAATCTGTAATGCTGGGCTTCTTTTTCCATTTTTTTCTAACTTTTTTCCTAAGAATTTACACTGAAGAATCTGTACCTCGGTACCTTGGTAACTAAGGTGGCACCATAAGTGGCAATTTCTAAACTTTTTACTGTACTCATTTGAGTCCATGACAATAAAGCTAATTCTAATTTAATTCAGTTGCAAAAATTCTGGGGGAGTACGGTATGCTTTACAAAGATTACCATTCTGCCAACAACTGTTTACCCCACCCTCCGGTTTCTGTGGGTCTTCTGGTCGATGAAGATCCACTATGAAGGTTTTTAAGGCACTTACGGTCAACAATATAAATTAACAAGTTGCCAAAACCTAGTGACTCCAGTTCAGTGAGTAAACGTTAATTATTACTGGATTGCATTTTTGCAGAATTTGCTGTAAAGTTTAGACCACTACGTTTCACTCTAAAATCTGGTAATTGGTTACATTTCATTTCAATTAACTCCATGACTTTGACATATGCTTTTGGTGGTTACATAGATTTGGAATTTAATCTATTTATCAAAAGGTAAAGGTACATATTACAGGCCCACATCTGAAATGTGCTGAAGTGCGCATGGACAACTACTGTAAAGATGAAGTTTAGTCAAACAGGACAAGCCTTCATCTTTACTCATAAATATCATTAAGGGCAGAAAGTCCACCAACAAAGTTCCCCTGTCAAATCTGCCACATAGCAGGGCACAGCATCATCATTGGAATTATTTATAATGTTTTCACTTAACCAGATCAGTGCTCATCATGGCTATTTTACCAATTCACTCTGGAAATAATCAGACATCTTAGTTACATTTTTTAAAAGTTGCTGTAACTTGTGGTTCTCTGCCTGATGAAAGATTCTAGTCTCTGTGTATAGCTCAAGTCATTCTAAAACAATAAGACTTCTTACCTCAGAGATAGTAAGAACTGCCAATGCTGGAGTCAAAGATAACAAGGTGTGGAGCTGGACGAACACAGCAGGCCAGGCAGCATCAGAGGAGCAGGAAGGCTGACGGTTCGGGTCGGGACCCTTCTTCAGAAAAAAGAAGATTTAATACCTGACTTGACCTGTCACACTTGAGTGATTAAATCCTTTGAGGGAAATCTTTTCAACCTTATTTCCTGAACTTGTGGTGGAATTGCAGTGTTGCTATCCCTAGGCCAGGAGGACCAGATTCAAGTCCCACCTGTCCCAGAGGTGTGTCATTAGATGTCTGAACAGATTGGATATAGTTAGTTATACAGATAGTTATATTAGTGTTGAATTGGTATTACTCAGGACATGTATGCAAAATACGTGTCAGTATTCAGTAGTATTTGATGCATGGTTCTTTAACTGAGGTGGGCCTGTTGGCCATTAAAAATGTTAAGGAAATAATTCAATCTAGGTAATATTTTAAACCAGTGCAAAGATAGATCAATCAATGTAATTTGTATCATTCAGCTTACTAATTGATTAATTGCCAAAACCTCTTTTATGTTTGATCTTGAGGGTCATTTCATTCAGCAGATTTCTGGTCCCTGTCATGCTCAGAGACAGAAGGATGACATTATGAGTCTACTTGGTGTGTACTCTGATTTTGTTATAAAATTGCCATTAACAACTTTCCTGTTTTTCTTCCCCTAGTTTAACTATCCCAACCAGATGGAGCTGGTTATTGGCTAGCCACACTTCCATAAAATTCAGGGTGGCCAGGTGGCTCACTATGATAAGGACCCGGTTCCATCCTTATGTGACTTTGTGTGGAGTTTGCATGTTTGCCCTGAGTCTGTGCGTGCTTTCTCCCACAGTACAAAGATTTGCATTTTAGGTAGATTGGCCATGCTAAATTTCCCCCTTGTGTTCATGGATGTGCAAACGAGGTGGATGGGTTTGGTTGGTATGGTCTTCAGAGGGTCAGTGTAGACCTGATGGGCTGAATGGCCTGCTTTCACACTGTATGGATTCTATAATGATGAAAATGGGTACGGTACATTTAGAAACATAGGGAGCAGGAGCAGGTCATTTTGTTCTTTGAACCTGCTTTGCAATTCAAACAGATCATGACTAATCATCAACCTCAAAACACCTTCCCACATGTTCTCTTGATCTCAGTATTCTCTAGAAGTCTGTTGATTTCTGTCTTGAACATGCTCGATGATTGATTGATGTTCCAAAGGCTTCTGCATAAAGAAATTCCTCCTTGTTTGGCCTAAGTGACCTGCCCCTATATACTAAGAGAATGTTCCCTGATTCTACACTCTAGAAAACATCTATCTATATCTACCCTGGATCAGCCTAAAACAATCTTGCAAATTTCAATTCAATCATCTCTCATTCTTCAAAACTGTGTGTGTACAGGCCCAGTTTTTTTTCAGTCTTTCCTCCTAAATCCATCCTGTTAATCCAGGGATTAGTATGGTGAACCTCCATTCCACTCCTTCAGTGAGTAAGTATATACTTCCTTCGATAAGGATACAAAAACTGTGCACAATACTCCAGATGTGGTTTCACCAAGGCTCTATGCAGTTTCAGCAAAACAGAGGGACTTGGTGGCCAGTTTTGGCATGAAATCCCAGCTGTGGGACATGGAAGCAGCATGAGTGTAAACACATTAAACTAGGCATAAGGAGTTTTAATCAATATGATCAATGTATGGTTTCAGATTCCTTTAACTTAACACTATTAAATAATGTACTTAAAGATATGCGCGGTGGAGTGGTTATCGTGTTATCTTGATTCACAAAGTAATTATTGAAGTAAGAACGAGTATCAATGGACTACTTGCTTTAAGTCTTTTTTATTCACTCGTGGGATATGGATGTCCCTGGCTGGGCCAGTACTTAATGCCAACTGCCCTTGAGAAGGTGGTGGTGAGCTGCCTTCTTGAACCGCTGCAGTCCATGTGCTGTAGGTAGACCCACAATGCTGTTAGGGAGGGAATTCCAGGATTTTAATGCAACAACAGTGAAGAAATTATATTTCCAGGTGGGTAGCTTGGAGGGAAACTTGAAGGTGCTTGTGTTCCCATGGCATTTGTTGCCCTTGTCCTTCTAAATGGAAGTGGTCATGGGTTTGGAAGGTGTTCCTTAAAGATCTTTGGTGAATTTCTGCCAGGTACCTTGTATTTAGTATACACTGCTGCTACTGAGCATCGGTAGTGGAGGGAGTGGATGTTTGTGGATGTGGTGCCAATCAAGCGGGCTGCTTTGTTCTGGATGGTGTCAAGCTTCCTGAGTTTTGCTGGGGCTGCACTCATCCAGGCAAGTGGGGAGTATTCCATCACACTCCGGACTTGTGACTTGTAGATGGTGGACAGGCTTTGAGGAGTCAGGAGGTGAGTTACTCGCCACAGTATTCCTAGCCTCTGACCTGCTCTTGTAGCCATCGAATTTATATGGCAAATTCAGATCAGTTTCTGGTCAATAGCTAACCCCCAGGATGTTGAAAGTGAGGGACTTAGTGATGGTAACACCATTAAATGTCAAGGGGTGGTGGTTAGATTGTCTCTTATTGCAGATAGTCATTGCCTGGCATTTGTGTGGCACAAATGATACTTGCCACTTGTCAGCCCAATCCTGGATATTGTACAGATCTTGTTGCATTTGAACGTGGATTGCTCCGGTATCTGAGGAGTCGCAAACGGTGCTGAACATTGAGCAATCATCAGCAAACATTCCTACTTCTGACCCTATGTGGAGGGAAGTTTGGTGATGCCAACTAATTTAGGTAACATGAAATTGGTAATTTCATGTAAAATAGCTGAGTAAGCCATTTTGTGAGGATGCTCATAATCTTTCATGAGATAGCAATGTTGCTGAGAAAAATCTACATTGAAAAAGACACAAAAGAAACTTGACATGGAAGCTGCAGAACAATCAATCAAAAACTTATCCAGTCAGGATATTTTGATATCTCCAACAAAAGATGCCATCGTCATGATAATGGAAACTATGTTTGTCAAATTTATTAGAAATTTTTGGGATTCAACTAAGTTGAATAGATAAATAAGAGCCAGCAGGTAGAATAACAATTGGGATTTCCAAAAGTCAATTGAAAAGCTATGCAAAGGTTTAACACATAAGATAAGGTCTCAAGGAGTTGGATTAATATCAGGATGGATAGAGGGTTGTTTGATTGACAGGATACAAAAATGTGGGATTTCTCAAGAAGGCAGACGGCATCTAAGGAAACAATAAGTAAAACCTACAAGTGATGAAATATGACCTATTTCATCTTGTATACCTGAAAATGGTACGCCAGTACACCCAGTACATAAATGTCCCAATTTTACTGGTTTGTTATAGTAAGTGCCACAAGGATTAGTGCTGTGGTTGTAGCTATTTACAATCTATCTTAAGAGTCTATCCAGATGACAATCTTAACATTAACTAGTTTACCTTTGGAGGTGAGTCTCCAGCCTGAAAACAACCTGGCTCCAGTTTCTTGCTACCACGGAGAAAATATAACCACAGATAACCAAACTAAAATAATTAATGGAAACTTTGACAAATGTCAGTTTGATAGCACAGTGAAGAATCAAGCCAAATACAAAAGTCACAAGGATAATTGCAAAAAGAAATGAGGGAGAAAGAGAGAGCAAGCCACTAAACTGGCAAGTGAGAAAATTTAAAATCTTTTATAAATATATCAATATTAATAATTCAGGCGAGAATAAAAGGCTAGGTGAAAATGCAAGGTCTACTGTCCTTCGGTGAAGGAAATCTGCCAACCTTATCTGGTTTGGCCTACATGTAACTACAGACCTACATCAATGTGGTCGATACAACAGCCCTCTGAAGTGAACAAAAAATTCACTGTGTTTAATGGCAGTTAGGGATGGACAACACATTCTGGCTTTGCCAGCAACAAAGCAGCAAGTGATAGTCAGAGCTAAGTGATCCCTCAACCAACAGATCAGATCTAAGCTCTGCAGTCCTGCCACATCCAGTCATGAATAGTAGTGGACAGTTAATTCACTGGGGGAGGAGGCTCCACAAATATCCCCATCCTCAATGATGGAACAGCCCAGCACATCAGTGCAAAAGATAAGACTGAAGCTTGTGGAGCAATCTTCCGCCAGAAGTGGCGAGTGGATGATCCATCTCGGCCTCCTCCAGTGGTCCCCAGCATTACAAATACCAGTCTTCAGCCAATTCGATTCACTCCACGTGATATCAACAAATGGTTGGAGACACTGGATACTGCAAAGGCTACAAGCCCTGACAATATTCCAGCAATAGTACCAAAGACTTGTGCTCCAGAACTTGCTGCTCCCTTAGCCAAGCTGTTCCGGTACAGTTACAACACTGGAATCTATGCAGCAATGTGGAAAATTGCCGAAGTATGTCCTGTACACAAAAAGCAGGACAAATCCGACCTGGCCAATTACCATCCCATCAGTCTCCTCTCGATCATCAGTAAAGTGATGGAAGGTGTCATCATTTCATTTGGCAGGGGAATTGAGTTTAAGAGCCATGAGGTTATGTTGCAGCTCTATAAAACCCTGGTTAGACCACACTTGGAATATTGTGTTCAGTTCTGGTCGCCTTATTATAGGAAGGATGTAGAAGCTTTAGAGAGGGTGCAGAGGAGATTTACCAGGATGCTACCTGGACTGGAGGGGAGATCTTATGAGGAAAGGTGGAGGGAGCTAGGGCTTTTCTCATTGGAACGAAGAAGGATGAAAGGTGACTTGGTAAAGGCATACAAGATGATGAGAGGCATAGAGAGAGTGGATAGTCACAGACTTTCCCAGGGCAGAAATGACTATTACGAGGGGGCATAATTTTAAGGTGATTGGAGGAAGGTACAGGGGAAATGTCAGAGGTAGGTTCTTTACACAGAGAGTGGTGGGTGCATGGAATGCGCTGCCAGCAATGGTAGTGGAGTCAAATACATTAGGGACATTTAAGCGACTCTTGGATAAACATATGGATGATTGTACAATGTAGGGTATGCAGGGTAGTTTGATCTTAGAGTAGGATAATATGTCGGCACAACATCATGGGCCGAAGGGCCTGTACTGTGCTGTACTGTTCTGTGTTCTTAACAGTGCTATCAAGCAGCACCTGCTCAGCAATAACCTGCTCAGTGACGCCCAGTTTGGGTTCTGCCAGGACCACTCAGCTCCTGACCTCATTACAGCCTTGGCTCAAACATGGACAAAAGAACTGAATTGCAGAGGTGAGGTGAGAGCGACAGCCCTTGACATCAAGGCTGCATTCGACTGAGTGTGGCATCAAGGACACCTAGCAAAACTGAAATCAATGGGTATCAGGGGCAAACTCTCCAGTGATTAGAATCATACCTGACACATAGGAAGATGGTCGTGGTTGTTGGAGGTCAATCATCTCAGCTCCAGGACATCTCTGCAGGAGTTCCTCAGGGTAGTGTCCTCAGCCCAACCAGCTTCAGGTGCTTCATCAATGACCTTCCCTCCATCTTAAGGTCAGAGATGGGGAGGTTTGCTGAGAATTGCACAATGTTCAGCACCATTCGTGATTCCTCCGATACTGAAGCAGTCCGTGTTCAAATGCAACAAAATCTGGACAATATCCAGGCTTGGGGTGACAAGTGGCAAGTGACATTCGCACCACACAAATGCCAGGCTATGACCATCACCAATAAGAGACAACCTAACCACCACGCCTTGGCATTCAATGGCGCCTTACCATCACTGAATCCCCCACTGTCAACATCCTGGGGGTTACCATTGACCAGAAACTCAACTGGACTCACCACATAAACTCAATGGCTACAAGAGCAGGCCAGAAGCTAGGAATACTGTGTCGAGTAACTCACCTCCTGACTCCTCAAAGCCTGTCCACCATCTAAAAGGCACAAGTCAGGAGTGTGATGGCATACTCCCCACTTGCCTGGATGGGCGCAGCCTCAACAATACTCAAGAAGCGTGACACCATCCAGGACAAAGCAGCCCGCTTGATTGGCACTACATTCACAAACATCCACTCCCTCCACCACCGACGCTCAGTAGCAGCAGTGTGTACTGTCTACAAGATGCACTGCAGAAATTCACCAAAGGTCCTTAGACAGCACCTTCCAAACCCATGGCCACTTCCAACTAGAAGGACAAGGGCAGCAGACATATGCAAACACCACCACCTCCAAGTCCCCTTCCAAGCCACTCACCATCCTGACTTGGAAATATATCGCCGTTCTTTCACTGTTGCTGGGTCAAAATCCTGGAAATCCCTGCCTATGGGCATTGGGGGTCAACGTACAGCAGGAGGACTGCAGTTCATGAAGGCAGCTCACCCCCACCTTCTCAAGGGCAACTATGGATGGGCAATAAATGCTGGCCAGCCAGCGACGCCCACAACCTACAAATGTTTCGAAAAAAAACCCCTACATTTCACAAAAGAATACATAATGCTTTGAAGAGGATACAATGAGGTTAGAAAAGAATGCAGACAAGTTCAGTGAGTGAGCAGCAAGGTGACAGATGGAGTATAATGTGGCAAAGTGGCAAGTTATTCACTTTGGTGGTAAGAGTCGAAAAACAAAATACTTTTAAAAAGTTATGAAACTTTTAAGTATTGATGTTCAGAGGAACTTGGGTGTACTTATACAAGGAATACAAAGTTGGAATGTAGGAAGGCAATTTATATGCTGGCTTTTATTATGGCAAGAGGGCAAGAATAAAGGAGATAACGTCAGCCTTCCTGCTCCTCTGATGCTGCTTGGCCTGCTGTGTTCATCCAGCTCCACACCTTGTTATCTCAGATTCTCCAGCATCTGTAGTTCTTGCTACAATTATATGTAGTGTTATTGACACCACACCTGCAGAATGTAGTGAAGTTTTGTTCATTTATATTCAAGGAAGAATTGGCGATGAGACAGTAAAATGTTCCAAAGTTGAGTGTATTTGAGGCTAAAATATACAGATTTTTGGTTTTGCCAGGGAATCAAGAGATAGGGGAAGCACATGGGAAAATGGTGCTGTGGCAGAAAACTAGTGATGATCATATTGAATCCCAGTTTGGTCAAATGGTCTAGTCCTATTTCTGTTGTTAAAAGCCTTTGCTAAGGGTGCAGGGGAAAATTGCTCCAATTTTACCAGTAATGAAAGACATTGGTTATGTAGAGAAACTAGAGCTCCCCCTTTAGACAAGGGGGGAGTTTGACAGAGGTATTCAGATTCATAAAAGCTGTCAATAGGACAATTAAAGAGAAACTGTTGCAAAGGGAAGAAAGATCATTAAACTGAGAACACAAATTTAAGGTAATTGAAAAAGAACCTGTTGAGACATGAGAAAAACATTTTTTAAAATTTTACACAATGAGCAATGATGATCTGGAATTCATTGCCTGAAAGTGATAGTGGAAAAAGATTGAAATTCAGAAGGAAATTTGTAGTGGAATATTTTGAAGGACATTGAGAAAAAGCAGGGGTGTGAGATTCCGAAGAAGAGTCAACTGGACTCATAACATTAACTCTGTTTCTCTCTCCACAGATGCAATTTCTGTTTTTGTTTCAGATTTCAAGCATCCACAGTATTTTGCTTTTATTAGGAGCGTGGGAATGATTGAATATCTCTCTCAAGAGTTGACATAAGCATGCTGTGTCAAATGGGCTCTTTCTGTACTGCTTCATTTCTGGGGTTAAAATTGTTAACATCAGTTCCTCAATTTCTATCAAGATTTCCATTAATTGGGGAGGACACCATCCAGCCATCACTAAGGACAAGGTGCTGGTGAAGCTGGATAAAATCAGCCAGACCAGACAGACTACACCATAGAGTTCTGAAGGAGATAGCTGAGAAGACTGTAGAAATATTGGTGGTGATCTTTCAGGAATTACTGCTGTCGGGGAGGGTTGTAGAGGACTGGAAAATAGCTACTGTAGCACCAATGTTTAAGAAGGGAGAGAGGCAGGAGATGTGAAATTATAGGCCGATTAGCCTGACTCAGTCATTAGCAAGATTTTAAAGTTTGTTAGTAAGGATGAGATTGCAGAGTATGTGGAAGTGCATGGTAAAATAGGGCTGAGTCGGCACTGTTTCATCAAAGGGTGGTCATCCCTGACAAATCTGTTTGAAATTCTTTGAAGAGGTAATGAGCAAGTTAGACAAAGGAGAGCCAGTGGACGTGATCTAATGGGATTTCCAGAAGGCTTTTGACAGGGTGCTATATCAGAGGCTGCTAAATAAGAGCCACTGGTGTTAGAGGCCAGATAGTTGCATGGATAGAGGATTGGCTGACTGGCAGAAGGCAAAAAGGGGTCTTTTTCAGGATGGCAGCCAGTGACGAGTGGAGTTCCACAGGGGTCCATATTAGGCCTGCAACTATTCATGTTGCACATTAACGATCTGGATGAAGTAACTGAAGGCTTTGTTGTTTTGTTTGCAGATGACACAAAGATAGGTGGAGGGATAGATAGTGTTGAGGATGTAGGGAGGCTGCAGAAGGACTTGGGCAGGCTAGGCCAATGGGCAAAGAAGTGACTGATGGACTACAATGTGGGAAAGTGTGAGATTATGTACTTTGGTAGGAAGAATACAGGCACAGACTACTTTCTTAATGAGGAAAGTCTTCAGAATCCGAAGCAGAAAGGGAAAGTTAGGAGTCCTAGTTCTGGATTCTCTTAAGGTTAACATGCAGATTCAGTTGGCAGGTAGGAATGCAAATACAATGTTAGCATTTATTTCCAGAGGGCTAGAATGCAAGAGCAGGGTTGCTCTGCTGAGGCTGTATAAGGCTCTGGTCCGACTGCATTTGAAATACTGTGAGCAGTTTTGGGCCCTGTTTTTAATGAAGGATGCATTGGCATCGGAGAGGATTCAGAGGAGATTTACATGAATGATCCCAGGGATGAAGGGCCTGTCATATGAAGGGCAGGTGAGGATTCTGGGTCTGTACGCGATAGAGTTTAGAAGGATGAGGGGGAGATCTGATTGAAACTTACAGAATACTGACAGGCCTGGATAGAATGGGCATGGAGAAGATGTACCCACTTGCACGAGAGTGACTATGATCCAAAGGCAGAGCCTCAGAGTGAAAGGATGACCCTTTAGAACTGAGATGGGGGTAATTTCTTCAGCCAGAGGGTGGTTAATCTGTGGAATTCATTGCCACACAGAGCTGTGGAGGCCAAGACAGAGATAGATTCTTGATTAGTAAGGGAATCAAAGGTTACGGGGGAAAAGCAGGAGAATGGGGTTGGGAAACATATCATCTAAATGGCAGAACAGACTCAATGGGCCAAGTGGCCTGATTTTGCTCCAATACATTATGGTCTAAAGCAATTAACACACTATTAAAATCCTAACCTGAAATTGCATGAGTGGACAATTTAATTACAGTTGACTAAAAGGATGCCAAAAGAATGGTCAACAACTGTGGATCATTTAACAGGTGTGTCAATAGGATTTAGTGACAGAAAATAAAAGTTGGAAGAGCAGGACAAAATATTTGATAAGGAACAGGCCCTGCAGAATGTCAGCACTCTCAGCCATGATGGTATCTGTGCAAATTAGTAATGAACAATACTGTCCTTCCATCCAGGAATCCATAAACATCAGTGGGCATGTGTAGCTGGTGAAAACCCTGAGAAGCAGGTTTATGAAGATGGCTTCATTCAAAAATGATGGCAGTGTCTTGTGAAAGCACAAAGCTCAGTCATTCCCACAGCAACAGGGATTGCAAAAGAAGCAGGAACCACACTGAGACCCTCAAAACCATTTTCTGCAATCCCAGATGATGACCTGTTCCTTTTTTCTGGCGACACTAAGGATTGTGATGATATGAAGGGCATCCAAGAAATACAGTAAAGTGCAGTGCCTTTCTGCAGAGCCCTTCACAGCCTCAATCTCCTTAAATGCACTTCAGAGACAATGAAGCCCTTTCTAAGTGAAGTTACTGTCTACTGAAGCACTGCAGCCAAGATATACAGCAAGGTTCTACAAATAGCAATAGTCTGGCAATTTGATTTGGTTCCGAAGGAGCGTCTTTGGAATTGAAATGTTAATTTTGTTGAGGTCGCCACTGATCCTGCGAGACCTGCTGAGTTTCTCCAGCATTTTCTGTTTGTATATCTGATTTGGGTGGGTGTAGTTTGAGACTAATTTTGACCAGGACACAGAGAACACTGGGGAAACCTCAATGTGGGACATCTCAACTAAGGCAACCAGTCCATTCATTCTGCTACTGGATGGAAGTGATAATCAATGGGGTGGGGTAATAGTTCTTTGAATTCCCTATTTAAAGTTGCAGTACCTCCAAATCTTATAGGACCAAAGATTTAGTTCTGAGGAAGGGTCTCTCAACCTGAAATGTTAACTCTGATTTCTCTCCACAGATGCTTCCAGCACCGCTAAGCTTTTCCAGCAATTTCTGTTTTTATTTCTGATTTATAGCATCTGCAGTTCTTTTGGTTTTAAAAGATTTAGTCACTTCTTGCTTTTAGACATGTTTAAGCAGCCTGTTCAGAGATGTTACGTCAAATCTGGAGCAGATGGAACTTGAACCCAGGCTAGAGGCGGATACACTACCACTGTGCCACAACAGCACTACAGATGGTAGATTGACTCAGTTTTATGCGTGCTTAATATAAGAGGCCAGAGTCGGAATTGGAAACTAGGGCCCTTGTGGTACAGTGGTAGTTTCTCTACCTCTAAACTAGGAAGCCTGGGTTCAAGTCGCATCAGTTCTAGAGGAATATCAACCCAAGCAGATTCAAAACTTCTGGTCATACATTATCCAACAAGTTGGAAAGCAGTGACCATTCAAACCAGTTAGTTTCTCCCTGTCTCTGCCATGCAATTCCATTCAAAGACTAACTTTCCTCCCAGTTCACATGAAGGCTGGATACTCTGTTATGTATAAGATACAGAAGCAGATTGAAACCTTTCAGTCCATCGAGTTTGCTCCTCCATTCAATTGTGGCTGCTGAGTTTCTCACCCCCATCTCCTGCCTTTTCCCCGTAATCTTTGTTCCACTTCCTAATCAAAAACCTATCTATCTCTGTCTTAAGAACACACTTGACCTCCATAGCCTTCTGTGGCAATGAGTTCCACAGATTCACCACCCTCTGGCTGAAGAAATTCCCCATCATCTCAGTTCTAAAGGGTCATCCCTTACTCTGAGGCTAGTCTCAGGGGCTAGTCTCTCCTACTAGTGGAAACATTTTCTCCATGTCTACTCGAACCAGGCCTCACAATATTCTGTAAGTTTCAAATCGGATTCCCCCCTCCTCCTCCTAAAGTCCATTCAGTGCAGACCCAGAGCCTTCAACTGCTCTCATATGACAAGGCCCTCATTCCTGGGATCATTCTTGTAAACCTCCTGTGGACCCCCTCAAAACTGGCACATCCTTCCTTAGATATGAGGGTCCCTTACAGTATAAAGCCTAGTAATGCAGTCTCTTTAAAAAAAACACATTGGGTACAATAATAAAACCAAGAACTGTGTATGCTGGAAATCTGAAACAAAAACAGAAATTGCTGGAGAAGTTCAGCACCTGTGGAGAGAAACCAGAGTTAACGTTTCAAGTCCAGTGACCCTTCCTCAGGAAACCAAGGAACTGCTGAAAATAGTCACAGAGTCATAGAAAAGGGAAAAAGACCCTTCGGCCCAACTCATCCATGCTGACCAGATATCCTAAACTAATCTAGACCCATTTCCCAGCACTTGGCTCATATCCCTCTAAACCTTTCCTATTCATATGCCCATTCAGATGCCTTTTAAGTGTTTTAATTGCATCACCCTCCACCATTTCCTCAGGCAATTTATTCTACACATGTACCACCCTCTGCTTGAAAAAGTTGGCACTTAGGTCCCCCCTTTTAAATCTTTTCCCTCTCACTTTAAACCTATGCCTTCTTGTTTTGGACTTCCCTATCCGGATGAAAAGACCTTGGCTATTCACCTCCCCATGCCCCTCATGAATTTATAAAATTCTATAAGGTCACCCCTCAGCCTCCAACGCTCCAGCAAAAATAGCCCCAGCCTATTCAGTCTCTCCTTATAGCTGCAACACCTATTAACATCCTTGTAAATCTTGGCTAAAAATCTGTTCTAAACCCTTTCAAGTTTCACAACATCCTTCCTATCGCAGGGACACGAGAATGGAACACAGTATTCCAAAAGTGACCTATCCAACGTCCTGTATAACCTCTCCCAACACCTACACTCAATGCATCGACCAGTAAAGCGAGAAACAAAAACAGAAGTTGTTGGAAAATCTCAGCAGGCCTGGCAGCATCTATTTACTGAACGTTAAATCTGCCTTCTTTCCACATAACCTGCTGAGTTTTTTTCCAGCAATCTTTGTGACTCTCGCCCCTTTGACAGAACTCGACTCACGCTGCATGCAATGGTGGGCCAATCTCGCACAAAATAAACAATGGCTGTTTTCATGTTTCAGTCGTTGTGAAGCTATACAGAGCTGTGGCTAGTAACACAACTGCATTCTTGTTTCGTGCTCTTGGTCCCTGGAGGATTGACTGAAGTTGCAGCTGGTAATCAGAGGGTGCGCTGATTCTCTCTCTCTGTTACTTTCTCTTCCTGCAGCCAGCCTACCAGGACTGACAGAGACAGGATCTTACAGCCGGAAGCTTACCGTAGGCGGCTCAGGCTGAGTGAGCAAAGTCGGGGAGGATGCAGGTGAAGGTAAGGCCGGGCTGCTGCCCCACATTGCAATGCTGTGGCGGTGTCCCGGGGCAAACCAGGGACCAGGGAGCTGTCATTGCGGGGAACCGGCCCTGTTATTGTTCACCAGGGGCTGGGTACTCCTGCTGCCGGGGGGAAACCAGCTCTTACTAGGAAAGGGACAGGCTGCACCAACACTCTGGGACAGAGCAGACCAGAGCAGACCCAGCGCTATTGTCCCCTTCGCAAGTTTCACCGCTTTGTCAGTGTGTCCCATTGCAGCCTTTTGGCTGGATCAGTATGTGCTTCTGGGAGCTGGGGCAGTGATCCTGTCCGAGTGGGGGATCTGGGGCAGTGATCCTGTCCGAGTGGGGGATCTGGGGCAGTGATCCTGTCTGAGTGGGGGATCTGGGGCAGTGATCCTGTCTGAGTGGGGGTTCTGGACCAGTGATCCTGTCTGAATGGGGGTTCTGGGACAGTGATCCTGTGTGAGTGGGGGTTCTGGAGTAGTGATCCTGTTTGAGTGGGGGTTCTGGGACAGTGATCCTGTCCGAGTGGACAATCTGAGCTGATGCTCCAATCTGTAATCTTACTGAACGGTGCTGCAGTGTTTGGAAGAAGAATGTGCAATGTTTAAACACTACTGATTCATTGTCTAGATGGAGTTTATGTGCTCCACACTTTGTGTGAATGAACACATATTCAGATGGAGAATATCATGTTTGTCCCGATGATATAAAGTACAGATGATCGATCTGTAAACCTCATCAGCTGACATTAAAGCCTTGGATTTTGACTGAAGGGAAAGCAGTTGACGATGAGTTCGGTAATGATTGAGGGCTGGTTAGCTCAGTTGGCTGGATGGCTGGTTTGCAGGGCTTAGGTTCCGTTCCTGCACCAGCACAAGTTACCATCAAAGTCTCCCTTTCTGAAACTCTCCTCTCACCTGAAGCAAACTGCAACCAGTCATCTCTCTCTCTCTATCTCTCTCTCTCTCTCTCTCTCTCTCTCTAATGAAAGAACATCCCCATAATTTGATAAGACTATTGGAAATTTATCTTTTACCTTTTTAGCAATGAGCGAGGGTACTTTAAAATGGATGCCAAAGTAGCCAAGCTCTCAGGGATTTACAAAGCAATGTCCAAATAATGAAGCTGAAAGTGGCTGTTCCCTTGAAACTGTCCACCACAGCCAAAAAGCCTGTTTAATTAGTTGGATATAAAATTTCATCACCTGGATGTTTCTGGGGATGAGAATTCCCTTTTACAGCAGTTTCCTAAACAAAGATCCTCTTCACCTGCACGTGAGTATTAAGAGAATACTAAGTGAATATTAATATTGTAATTGCACCGCCCAACTATATTAAAGGATAAATGGAGAATTATGATCACGGACCATAGAAACTGTGCTAAAAGTGATTGACCTCATGGGGCATCAAGTTGTGTGAGAGGCCACTGTTTTGTGACATAACACGTAATTCATGAAGAATTTTCTGAAGAAGGATCCCGACCTGAAACATCAACTTTCCTGCTCCTCTGATGCTGCCTGGCCTGCTGTGTTCCTCCAGCTCCACACTGTGTTATCTCTGACTCCAGCATTGGCAGTTCTTACTTTCTCTTGCAGGTAATGGTTTTCCCTTGTATCTGCTGCCCTTGTCCTTCTAAATGGACGTTGTTTGGAAGGTGCACTGTAAGGATCTTTGGTGAATTCCTGCAGTGTATCTTGAGGATAGTACACACTGCTGCCATGGTAATGTGTGGAGCCTTCTCCTCTTCCAGTAGGCAGTTTAATTGTTCACTCCCATTTGCAAATGAATTAGCTTAGATCTGACTTGTTGGTCTGTCTGTCATTTGCTGCTTATGCTGTTTGGCATGCAAGTAGTCCTGTTTGGCACCTCATCTTCAGGTATGCCTGGTGCTGCTCCTGGCATGCCCTCCTGCACTCTCCATTGAACCAGGGTTGATCCCCTAGCTTGATGGTAATGGTTGAGTGGGGGATATGCCGGGCCATGAGGTTACAGATTGTGCTGGAGTATAATTCTGCTGCTGTTGATGGCCCACAGCCACCTCATGGATGCACAGTCTTGAGTTGCTAGATCTGTGCGAAGTCTGTCCCATTTAGCACAGTGATAGTGCCACACAACACGATGGAGAGCATTCCAAATGTGACAGTGGGATTTTGTCTCTACAAGGACTGTGTGGTGTTCGCTCTTACCAATACTGTCAAGGATAGATGCATCTGCAGCTGGCAGGTTGGTAAAGATGAGGTCTTGTATGGTTTTCCCCTGTTGTTGGTTCCCTCACCACCTGCTACAGACCCAGTCTAGCAGCTATGTCCTTTAGGACCCGACCAGCTCGATCAGTAGTACTGCTGCCGAGCCACTCTTGGTGGTGGACATTGAACTTCCCCACCCAGAGTACATTTTGCACCCTTGCAAGTGTTGTCCAACATGGAGGAGTACTGATTCATCAGTTGAGGGAGGCGATACATGGTAATCAGCAGGAGGCTTCCTAACCCTATTTGACCTAGTGACTTCAGACTTCATGGTGTCCAGTGTCATTGTTAAGGACTCCTGGGACAGCTGCCTCCTGTGCTGCCACCTCTGCTGGTTCTGACCTGCTGCTAGCACTGGGCATATCCAGGAATGGTGTTGTTGGTGTCTGAGACATTGTAAGGTATAATTCTGTGAATATGATATGTCAGGTTGTTGCACTGATAGGCAACTCTACCAGTTTTGGCACTAGCCCGTAGATGTTAGTAAGGAGGACTTTGCGGGGTCGATTGGCGTGTTCTGTTTGCACTTTTTACACTTTTTACTGAGTGAGTTTAGAATAAAACTTGTTCCTTAATTTTGATTGAATCAAGTTCTGGCTGTCTTGGTCCCACATAGTTTTGCGTATGGTGCAAATTGGGAAATAAAGGCATGTGTGTTTAAACATATGGGGGCGGCACGGTGGCTCAGTGGTTAGCACTGCTGCCTCACAGCACCAGGTTCGATTCCACCCTCGGGTGATTGTATGTGTGGAGTTTGCACATTCTCCCCGTGTCTGCGTGGGTTTCCTCCAGGTGCTCCAGTTTCGTCCCACAGTCCAAAGATGTGCAGGCTCGGTGGATTGGCCATGCTAAATTGCCCATAGTGCTCAGGGATGTTTAGGTTAGGTGGGTTAAACATGGGAAATACAGGGGTGGGGGAGTGGGTCTGGGTGGGATGATCTTCAGAGGGGCGGTGTGGATTTGTTGGGCCGAATGGCCTGTTTCCATACGGTAGGGATCCTGTGATTGTGTGATATAGTTTCTGTTAGTCCAACCTCAGGAGAGAAAAGAAATACATTGCAAAAGGAAGCTGGCACATTGATCCTCGCCTAATTTGAGAAATTGAGATTTAATTTTCCATTATGTACCGACCTGTGACCTCATGCAGATAAGTACTTTCATAACACAGGTATACAATAATGTGACAGTGAAGATCGAAATTCAGCTTCATTTAAAAACAAACAGGCAAGAGCATTATTTAATGCTTCAGTCACCTCAATGACAGGAAACAGCAAATTTACAAAAACTACATTGTAACACGCACCCTGCATTGTGTAACCTTCATCACTTGTCCTCTGGTGACTATACAAGGACGCAAGTTATCAATTTTATTTTTAAGGCCCTGTATTCTAACATGAATTGTATACAGAGGGGGCCCTGATTTACCAACGTCCAATTTATGAATGCTCAAAGTTACGAATGCAGTCCTGTGCAGGGGTGTGATTTGAAAGATCTGACGTATATGAATATTTTCTATACTTACGAAAGGCCACGTTATATTGTACTGCGTTGTGCTCTGACTTGTGTACAAATCAACTTGTGAATGTCTGGCCACTGCCTGAAAGCAAACTTCCCTTGTCATGTTAAATGGACATCTACAAAGGATGCCATGACACATGACACTAGATCATAGTAAGCCCTAAAGTGTGGCCACATGCCATTTGGCCTATCAAGTCCACACCAACCCTTTGAAGAGCATCCCACCCAGACCCATGCCCCCATCCCTGTAACCCTGCATTTACCATGCCTAATCTACTTAGCCTGCATGTCCCTGGACACTATGGGCAATCCACCTAACCTGCACATCTTTGGCCTGTGGTAGGAAACCGGAGCACCCGGAGGAAACCCACGCAGACACTGGGAGAATGTCTGTGTGGAGTTTGCACAGTTGCCCGAGGGTGGAATCGAACCCGGGTCGCTGGTGTTGTGAGGCAGCAGTGCTAACCACTGAGCCACATGCCACCCTATGTTGTCTTCATCATTGGTGTATGAGCTATTTTGTAGTTGTTACTTGGGAATCATTTTGCTTCCCTTTTTGGACACTGTTCTTTATCTTAGACTTTATAAATATCAGCATTATCATCCCTTAAAATATGAGTGGGGTGAGGGAGAGGGTTTTGCTGTCAGTGGTACGCTGGCTTTAGGGTGGGGAGAAAGGCAGGAGTTCACGAATGACAGCACTAGGCATGGTCACCTCACATGCCTGAGTCGCGGTGGGAAGTGTGGGAAATTGTAGGTGAATGTCGAGGGGTTGAGTGTAGGCTTTGGGAAGTGTGAATCCTTTGGGGTTGACCGCCTGGGCTACCAGGAGGAGGATGTCTGGGGGCTCCTGTGCATAGTCTGGCTGAGGGTGGGAATCGCTGAGGGAGGAGCGCTCACTGTCATCTTCCATTGTGCAGGGCCT
Organism: Rhincodon typus; assembly: GCF_021869965.1. Lineage (NCBI taxonomy): Eukaryota > Metazoa > Chordata > Chondrichthyes > Orectolobiformes > Rhincodontidae > Rhincodon > Rhincodon typus. The sequence goes on along the minus strand of NC_063334.1, from coordinate 541,331 downwards.
CGGAAGTGTACAAGGGGAAGAAAATGTGACCACCATTGGGGTTGGTCAGGGTAATTGCCTGGACTTGTCAGGAAAGGGATTGCTGCAGCACACACCAATCAGAGGGCTTTCAAAGTGGAACAACACTAGTCATATGTCTGTGAAAGGTTTAGTATAACGGTCTGTAGGATGTGTACTCTTGGCCACTCTACACCATTGACCATCACGGACTGACACTTGAAGAAGGAGTGAGATTCCGAAAGCTTCTGTCTTCAAATATACCTGTTGGACTATAACCTGGTATCATGTGATTTCTGACCTTGCCCACCCCAGTCCAACACTGGCACCTCCACATCATGGCTTTCTGAAGGTGGCATCTCCCTGGCACAGCCATGGCTGGACAACTCTTTGGCGGCACAGAGAGGTCCAAACATCAGGGACCGTCATCCAGGAGAGCCAAAGCTGCCTGCAGCACACACAGCCAAGTGAACACAGTGTTTCTCCTGATTGTAGCTGACGTTGGTGGCTGTGTGCACGAACGTCAATCTGCGAAGCCTCTTTGACCATGAACTGCTGCTGGATGGTGTGACATTGTGTCGAGCATCTACACAGAGAGAGAGACTGAGAAGCTGATGCATGAAAGTTCCAGTCATCTATAGAGATCGATAGGTTCTTGATCAGTCAGGGGATCAAGGGTTATGGGGAGAAGACAGGAGAATGGGGTTGAGAAACATATCAGCCACGATTGAATAGTGGAACAAATAGCCTAACGTCTATAGTCTGTTGGAACTTACAAGACAAAACAGAGAGAGACCCTTTCAGTTAAAAGCGATGTCCAATTATTTAGAGTGACACGCAGGATGGTACTCATTTGGCAGATATGGATGTTCCTCTGTCCCTGAAAGAGTGGTCCCAGTCTTCTCCTGTGAGGCGAGGGATTCTCTTGTAGCACATACAGAGCCTGATGCCAGGTTCACCTCCATCTGTCTGCCCTTTTTCTTTGGTCTGTTATGGGCTGCCTTCTCCTGTAATGAGAAAACAAAGTGGGAGTGAGGGAGGCAGCAGTGGGTAGCACAGCAATTACTGCTTGGTGCATGTGGTGGAGAGGCAGTGAGATCTCCCAAAGAACTGGGGAGGCAACACAAGAGAGCATGCAGGGCTAGTGGTGTGGGAGGCTGGGGCAGGGGAGGTAGGTGAGGGAAGATGATGCAGACATTCGTGAGTGTGGTATAGTATGAGCCTTGGAGTTGGGTGCAGTGGCAGGGAGAGTATGTCTGAGGTGGCAGAGAGACTGCGGTAGTTATCCATCGGAGCAGAATGGTCATTGATTGTTTTTCCAGCACTGCTGACCATTCCTTCGCACCCTTTGAGGTGGTACTGGCCCGAGTGGTGAGCTCAGCCCAGGGTCTCGCAGCTCAGCTTCCTCTGCTGGCCCTCCTTAGGAACAGGGCCCTTTTCTTCATCACCTCATTCACGAAGACTTCCAGGTGTTAGTGAACGGTGAAGCCATCTCCCCTTTCTCTCTGACATCCTGTGGACACATCTTTCAACTTGCTGGCCACTTTCAGAATGCCGGCGCCTGTATGGCTGCACTGTGGTGGTTTAAAGACTGAGGCGGGTACATGGGATGCCAGTGATTTGGTGGATATCCACTGAGTGGCAAGTTGTCGCAGGAAGGGTGTGCGGTAAGGTGGAGTGGAAATTGGATGCAAGAAATGCCGTAGGAGCAGAGTAAGCAATCAATGTGAGGGCAAGACAACTTAGTAAGCCCTGCAGTGCCAAACCCACAAATAGACACAACTCTGATTCAAGGTGAGAAGAAACAGTTAGTCCTTTGATCCTGATATTGGTTGTTGTGCACAAATTGCAATGACAGTTCCTATTATTTTGTTCATCATGTATCTCTTCATTCCTTTGACGTACATCTGTACCTTGGTAAGGGATTATTGGCTACACACTGTTCACATTGCTTTGTTATCACATTGTTTGTTTCAAGCCTTATCTAATGAATTAGCTTCATTGCTTTAAACGCTAAAATTGCCTTAGCCTGGGTGTCCTTGGAGAAGGAGCATGCAGTGTCCATCAGTGATAGTAGGAACTGCAGATGCTGGAGAATCCGAGACAACAAGGTGCAGGGCTGGATGAACACAGCAGGCCAAGCAGCATCATAGGAGCAGAGAGGCTGACGTTTCAGGCCTAGACCCTTCATCAGAAAAGGGGGAGGGGAAGGGGGTTTTGAAATAAATAGGGAGAGAGTGGGAGGCGGATAGAAGAGGGATAGAGGAGAGGATAGGTGGAGAGGAAACAAACAGGTCGAAGAGGCGGGGATGGAGCCAGGAAAGGTGAGTGTAGGTAGGGAGTTAGGAAGGGGATAGGTCAGTCCAGGGAGGACGGACAGGTCAAGGGGGCGGGATGAGGTTGGTCGGTAGGAGATGGAGGTGCGGCTTGAGGTGGGAGGAGGGGATAGGTGGGAGGAAGAACAGGTTAGGGAGGCAGGGACGAGCTGGACTGGTTTTGGGATGCGGTGGGGGGAGGGGAGATTTTGAAACTTGTGAAATCCACATTGATACCATTGGGCTGCAGGGTTCCCAAGCGGAATATGAGTTGCTGTTCCTGCAACCTTCGGGTGGCATCGTTGTGGCACTGCAGGAGGCCCAGGATGGACATGTCGTCTGAGGAATGGGAGGGGGAGTTGAAATGGTTCGCGACTGGGAGGTGCAGTTGTTTGTTGCGAACCGAGCGTAGGTGTTCTGCAAAGCGGTCCCCGAGTCTCCGCTTGGTTTCCCCGATGTAGAGGAAGGCACACCGGGTACAGCGGATGCAGTATACCACATTGGCAGATGTGCAGGTGAACATCTGCTTGATGTGGAAAGTCTTCTTGGGGCCTGGGATGGGGGTGAGGGAGGAGGTATGGGGGCAGGTGTAGCACTTCCTGCAGTTGCAGGGAAAAGTGCCGGGTGTGGTGGAGCTGGAGGGGAGTGTGGAGCGGACAAGGGAGTCACGGAGAGAGTTGTCCCTCCGGAAAGCAGATAAGGGTGGGGAGGGAAAGATGTCTTTGGTGGTGGGGTCGGATTGCAGATGGCGGAAGTGTCGAGGATGATGCGTTGGATCCGGAGGTTGGTGGGGTGGTACGTGAGGACGAGGGGGATTCTTTTTTGGTTTTTATTGCGTGGACGGGGTGTGAGGGATGAGGTGCGGGAGATGTGGGAGACACGGTTGAGGGCGTTCTCGACCACCGAGGTGGGGAAGTTACAGTCCTTGAAAAACGAGGACAACTGAGATGTACGGGAGTGGAATGCCTCATCCTGGGAGCAGATGCGGCGGAGGCGAAGGAATTGGGAATAGGGGATAGCATTTTTGCAGGAAGGTGGGTGGGAGGAGGAGTATTCTAGGTAGCTGTGGGAGTCGGTGGGCTTGAAATGAATATCGGTTTCTAGGTAGTTGCCCGATATGGAGACAGAGAGGTCCAGGAAGGGGAGAGAGGTGTTAGAGATGGTCCAGGTAAACTTAAGGTTGGGGTGGAAGGTGTTAGTGAAGTGTATGAACTGTTCGAGCTCCTCGTGGGAGCACGAGGCAGCGCCGATACAGTCATCAATGTAACGGAGGAAGAGGTGGGGTTTAGGGCCGGTGTAGGTACGGAAGAGGGATTGTTCCACGTAACCTACAAAGAGGCAGGCGTAGCTTGGGCCCATGCGGGTACCCATGGCTACCCCCTTTGTCTGTAGGAAGTGGGAGGAATTGAAAGAGAAGTTGTTGAGTGTGAGGACGAGTTCGGCTAAGCGGATGAGGGTATCAGTGGAGGGGGACTGGTCGGGCCTGCGGTGTCCATCAGTGCTGTTTTAGAGAGAGGTGGGTACTGTGGGGATACAGTGTTTTATTTCCATCTCCAACTCCGTTCTGATTCAGCCCCTTCCCGTTTTCGCTGCACACCCCCTCTTTGATGGTCTGCATCGCCCATGCCCTTGGGCTTCGCTTGTAAAAACTCAATGCGCTACACCGATATGTTAATGGTGGTGATTAGTTAAAATAAAAAGCAAATGTTGCTTTATGTTGCTTGGTGTTCAATTGGCTGGATGCCTGGTTCGCAATGGAAAGTGAAGCCAACAGCATGGGTTCAATTCCTGCAGAAGCTGAGTTTCTTGTGAAGGATTCTCTCTCTTAACCTCTCCCCTCACCTGTGGAATGGTGACGCTCAGGTTAAACTACCATCAGTCATCTCTCTCTTTCTCTTTGATGGGACAGCAGCCCTATTGACTGGTAAGACTGTGGCTACTTTCATCGGTGCCCATTTTTGAAAGCAAAGAACATATTGGTTTGATGTGCAATGTTATCTTAGTGATACCTATCACGTTTATGAGACCATAAGACTATAAGGTGTAGAAGCAGCATTAGGCAATTTAGCCCATCACATCTGCTCCACCATTTGATCATGGTTGAAATGTTTGTCAACCCCAATCTCCTGTCTTCTCCCCTTAACCCTTGATCCCCTCACTAATTAAGATCTATCTATCTCTGTCTTAAATATACTCAATGACTTGGCCTCCACAGCCTTTTGCAGCAATGAGTTCCACAGATTCACCTCCCTCTGCCTGCAGAAATTCCTCCTCTTCTCAGCTGTAAAGGGTGGTCCCTCCACTTAGAGGCTGTGCCTAGTAGTGGAAACATCTTCACCACACCCACTCTACCCAAGCCTCTCAATATTCTCTAAGTTTCAACCAGATCCCACCCCTCATCTTTCTAAAGCCTGTTGAGTACAAACCTAGAGTCCTCAACCACTCCTCATCCGACAAGTCCCTCATTCCCAGGGCCATTCTTGTGAACCTCCTCTGGACCCCCTCCAATGCCAGCACATCCTTCCTTACATACGGGCCCAAAACTGCTCACAATATTCCAAATGCGGTCTGAACAGAACCTTGTACAGCCTCAGCAGCACATCTCTGCTGTTGTATTCTAGCTGTCTTGTAATGAATGCTCATGTTGCATTTGCCTTCCTAACTGCGATTTGAACCTATCAAACAATTAAAAAACAATTCAAACACCATTCCTCTGACAGTGGTCAATTTTAAACTTATCTCTCCAACATTAGAAATGTGCTCCCATGTTGTAATGATTGAATTAAATTTAAAATGCAAGGAAAAGATATTAAGAAGAATGTATATGTTTTGCCAGGTTACACAATGTCAATATTGTGCAAGTTTTAATGTTGGTTCAATAAGACAAGTCTAATACCTTTTCCAACCTTGCAGTCTGAAACCTCTCCCCTATGAAGCTATGTTGGAGGAAGAATGAGTGGATTTAATGTATGGGTCAGGGGCCTGCATTGTTACATTCAAATGTATGTGACAGATGATACTGGAACATTCATATTGTCTTGTAAAAAGTTGATTTCTTAAAAAAAATATATTTTTCAAAAATCTTGTTGATAATACTGTTGTTTGCAGCGTAGACGTTGAATAAAACACTGAAAATAATGGCATTTCCATGATATTGTACAGATAGTCATAAACCTTTAGATATTATTTACTGTATGTCGCTTTTCAAATAACCAATAATGGTTGGAACTCCATGCCTGTTCTGCTAATAGATACAGTTGTTGAAATGTTTATCAGTATTGACACCCATTATTTCTTCCTGAGGAATACTACTGTACAAGTGAAGGCATTCGCAAATGCGCTGAGTGACTTCAATCATGTACTGATATTGGCCAAGTTGATACTTTATCTGCCTTTATTTTCAATGGCTTTGTCATTTGTGACATAGAAATTGAAGGCAGGAATCACATTGTGCCTGTGCCATAAAGAAGGGAATTCAGAGCTTTACACTTGATCAGGTAATAAATTTCCCTTTACCTACAGTAAAGAAATTGTTGTTATTAAACAAAATCCCACCTTTGTTTTCAAATTCTCCTGTGCCTTTCTCTTTAACTTTATCTTGGTAATGATCTCTAGTTCTATGATGCATCAAGTTATCTGTGTCTCCTTGGTATCTTGCATCTCTTCATCCTATAATTGACAACTGTGTCTTTAGCCATCTAAGCCTATAGATCTGGAAATCCCTCCATTAATCTGTCTGCTTCTCCACATCTCATCCTTAAAATGTACACATTACCCATCCTCCTGTCAGAATACCTCCCTTTGTGGATCTGTGTCAGATTTTGTTTGAAAATGTTCTTGTGATATACCTTTTGGATATTTTACTATTTTAAATTTGTCGTACGTTTTCTGCTCAAAGCTATTTGGATTTGATTGGATGTCAATTCAGATACAGGCTAGGTGATGAGAAAGAACTAAATTACACACACCAGTCCCACATGTACCCCCTTTATATATTTTCTAATCAAACTGTTCATCAATGTTATTACATACATCTGAGCAGGTTGGATTTGAACACAATCCTGCTGGCTCAGAAGGAGGGACACTATCATTGCACCACAGGGGTTCTGTGCACCCCCTTTATATCGACACAATCAATTCATTATCATTTAAGCCTAAACCCCCTATATCAACACATTCCCCTCTTCACTTTAAGTAAAACAAAACAGCCAGAAATAGAAAAACAGTAAGAGTTTCTATAGATATTTACAAATAAGCGTTTTAACAAAATAAGTGAACATTGATCTTATTGAAGGTGAGTCTTGGGAATTAAAAATGGAAAATGACAGTTCAAAAACAAAGTTTCTGGAAAAGCTCAGTAGGTCTGTGAAGGAAAAAAGAGTTAACATTTCGGGTCCAGTGACCCTTCCTCAGAACTGACAGTTCAATTGAGCAGGTATTTTGAATTGGTCTTTGCTATAGACAATAGAAACAACATCTTAGAAAAAGGTATAAATTGGCAAGTGAAAGGGAGGAGGAATTATAGAAAATTACGAACACCAGGGAAGTGGGAGTAGCATATGTGTTTGTGATGACATGAGAAGATGGATATGGAATGAGTGGCCCCTCTTGTGGTAGAATCCAGAACCTCAGGTCACTTCTTAAAAATAAGGGGTGACTCGCTTAAGACAAAGATGAGGAGAAATACTTTCTCTTAGAAGTTTGACAGTTTCTGGAACTCCCTTCCTCCAAAGGTGGTGGAAACAAAGACTTTTAATATTTTTCAGGGAGGATACGAGCGGGTGAAAGATTATTGGTACAAGGCAGAAATGTGGAATAATCATATCAGTTATCATCTTATTGAATGAAGGAGCAAGCTCACAGGGCAAAATGGCCTAATTCATATGTTCTTAGCTTCATATCGTCTGGGTCACTTAAGGCTACAGTGTACATTTTTTTGAAATTTCTTTCATCTTTTATTTGCTGTCTCAAATTCCTTAACCAGGGGCATTTCTCGTAATAGCACTCAGTTCCAGTGTGTCTGAACCAGCATTAGGCCTAGTCTATTCAATCAGACTTCTTAACCAGCTTGTTTCTACTTTAGATGTACAGTCATCTTGCTCGGAGGACCTGGCCTGACTTTATCAGGATGTGATTAACAACTTCCGAGTCAGGATATTGATTCAAAGTCACGCTTTACTTATTTTGTTGAATGCCTAACTCTGAATGTCTAAAGGTACATAAAGCCTTACCACTCATCTTAAATTTCATTTTTACACATTATAAATTGCTCGTCATGCATAGAACCTCCTGCTGAAAATCATTGCTATGAATCAATAAAAATGTTTGCCCATTCTGTCTGTGCTACCATAGGATATTGCTTTCAGCTGAATGCAGTTACTTTCAGCAAGACAGGCTCAACTGAACAATCTCATACTCTAACTCTATAATTCAACTATTAATAATATTTATTTAATGTCTACAGACTCCCTTCTGTAGTAGTAATTCCATTGGATGTTTTTCACCCTGCAAAAATGCAATTTTTATTGATTTATATCTTGATTAACTTAGATTCCGAGGAGTAGTTGTTAAAAGAGCTCAGAAAATCTTCAAGATCATTTTTCCTGCAGTAGGAGAGCCTAATCTAATATTTGAAACCACAAGGTTCTCTTTAAGATCTCAAGTCAGAATGTAACCTTACATGTCCCATCAGGGAGCACTTTTTCGGTGTCTACCCTTCTAAATGATACAAACACAACATTTAAAAGGTATCTGGATGGGTATATGAACAGGAAGGGTTCAGAGGGATATGGGCCAAATGCTGGCAAATGGGACTAGATTTATCTAGCATATCTGGTCGGCATGGACAAGTTGGACCAAAGGGTCTGTTTCCATGGTGTATATCTCTATGACTTTATGATTTTATAATAAGGCTGTGTCTCCTGGATCTGGTACCTTGTGTATTGACCAAAATCTTTCCTGCTCTCCAACTCTTCTTGTTTGGCGTTCTTTAACAACTTATCTTCTAATTTGGCAGCATCTGTGGAGAGAAATCAGAGTTAACGTTTCGGGTCGAGTGACTCTTCCTCGGAACAGTTCTGAAGAAGGGTCACTCAACCTGAAACATTAACTCTGAATTCTCTCCACAGATCCTGCTAGACTTGTTGTCTTTTTCCAGCAATTTCTGTTTTTGTTTCTGATTTACAGCATCTGTAGATCTTTTGGTTTTTATCATTTAATTTCTTTAAGGCCAATCAAAAGTCTAGACCATAAGTGCATCTATTTTCATCTTATTCCTAGCCTGTTCCATAGTCCTTGTTCTCGTCAAACAATGACCTTTACTCAGAACTGAAAACAATAAATGCTGGATATCATGAGGTTGGGGTAGGAGTCAGGCAGCATCCATGGAGAGAAAGCACACCACGTTTCGAGTCTAGGTGACTCTTCATCAGAGCTCTACTCACCCTACCTCATTCTGGGCTTACGACTACAAAATCTCCCCATCCTATGATCAGAATTCCTTTTGTAAGTTTGTGATTGTTTACCTAAGGTCATGCTCACTTCCACACTCACTTTTAGAACTGCTATTGCATTCCTGGTCTTCTGCAGCTCTACCTCATCTTGCTTGTCCATGAATTTGATCTCCTATCTCTCACATTGTACCTTAGCCAATATTTGTATTTGCCAGAGCCTTTCCCTACTGTCTCTATAGTGATGGTGTTCCTCCGTTCATTGAACCTTTCTGGCATATGTGTAGCTTCGGAGCCAACTTCCAATTTGTCCTCTGCGACAATAGCCTTGTCTTGCTCCCCTGTATCACTTTGTCCATATTCCGTCAGTCATTCATCTGCTAGGAGGAAAGCAAGATGTGGCCTTGCCACTGTTGCTTTCAGCTCGAAGCCATATCAAGTGAAAAACATTCTCAGAGCTATTGGCTCAACCAATGGAATCTGAGAAAGGTTTGGAAATTCCATTAAAACTTATGAACAAGGAAAGATGGCTGATAGACAGAGCCACAGAGATGTACAGAACCGAAAAAGACCCTTCAGTCCACCTCACCTATGCCGACCAGATATCCTAAATTAATCTAGTCCGATTTGCCAGCATTAGTCCCATATCTCTCTAAACCCTTCCTATTGTTATACCCATCCAGATGCCTTTTAAATGTTGTAATTGTACCAGTCTTCACCACCTCTTCTGGCAGTTCATTTCATACATGCACCACTCTCTGCATGAAAAAATTGCCCCTTAGGTCCCTATAATTCTTTTCCCTCTCACATTAACCCTATGCCCTCTAGTTTTGGACTCACCTACCCTGGGTTAAAGACCTTGGCTATTCATGCTATCCATGCCCCTCATGATTTTATAAACCTCTATAAGGTCACCCCTCAGCCTCCGACTCTCCAGGGAAAATAGCCCCAACCTATTCAGCCTCTCCCTATAACTCAAACCCTCCAACCCGGGCAAAATCCTTGTAAATCTTTTCTGAACCCTTTCAAGTTTCACAACATCCGTCCTGTAGCAGGGAGACTAGGATGTTGATTTGTACTTCATAGCATTAGAGCTATAGCTTGGGAACAACAACAACATGCATTAAATAGTGCATATAATAGAATAAAACCCTCCAAGACAATTTATAAGAGTATTGCCAAAGTTTGATACCAAGCCAGCTAAGGAAGTATTAGGACAGTGACTGAAACCTTAGTCAATGAGATAGATTTTACAGAGTGTTTTGAAGGTTGAGAGACAGGAGTAAAGGTGTTGGGGAAGATATTCTGAGGCCGAAGGCATAAACATCAATAACAGAATTATAAAAATGAGAGAAGACGGTTGTTAGCCTGAAACAGAATGCCAGAGCACATCTCACAAATTATACAATATTGAGTAAGTTCATCTTTAGTGTAGAAAGTTTATTGTTTGATACCCAAGCTGTCAGATACCTTTGTGCATAAAGTCATATTTTGCTTCTTGGACCGGTCTGTGAAAGTGGTTATTTGGAGTAGACAGTTGAAAAAGTATCTGAAGGGTACTTGAGTTGTCACAGTATTTGTCACTTTTGTGGAAGACTGACTTTGTACGGTAGTCAAAACAAAAATATACATATGTTCCTTGGTTCGGCATTGTATCATTCACTCAATAACTCTGACTCAGAGTGGATGCAGGTATTTCAGCCATGTGTTTACACTTGTGTCACTGATGTCATGGTTGATGGTGGCAATATTTGTGGACCCTCAACATCTGGTTTATTCTTTAATTGCCTGCTGCATTTAAAGCTGGATGTGGCTGAACCAGAGAGCTTTGGTTTGATACATTTGTTGTGAGATCCTTTAGTCCTGTCTCACTGGCTGCTTCCTCTGGCATGCAAGTCATCTTGTGTTTGGCTTCACCAGGTTGACACCTCAATTTTTGGTATGCCAGCTACTGCTTCTGGCATTTCCTCCTGCATTCTTCAATGAACTACAGTTGTGCCCTGGCTTGATGCTAGTGGCAAAGTGGGGAACTTGCCAGACCATGAGTTTGCCAATTGCGTTAGAGTATGATTCTGTTGCGGCTGCTGGCCTATGGTGACTCGTGGATATCCAGTCTTATTAGAGATGTTCAAACTCTGCTCCATCTAGAACAATGACAGCACCACACAACACGTTGGGAGAAGACATGACTTTGTCTCCACAAGGACTGTATGGAGGTCACCCTTACCAATGGAAGGATGCATCTGTGAAAGTTAGATTGGTTGAAGGCAAAATCAAATAGTTTCTTATTTTGGTTCCCTCACCACTTTCCCAAACTCATTGTAGCAGCTACATCTTTTGGACTCAACCAGCTTGGTCAGTGGTGCAACTAGCAACTAATGGTGATCAATATTGAATCCTCCTACTAAGCGTACGTTCTGTGTCATTGCTATCCTCTGAACTTCCGGTCAAATGAAGGTCAACGTGGAAGACTACTGATTTATCAGTCTGGGGAGAGCAGTAGGTGATAGTTAGCTGGAATTTTCTTTGCACATGTTGGACCTAATAACGTGGTATTCAGGTCCTGAGTATTACTTTGCCACCACTTCTGGTCATGTGATGGTGATATGTGGGACATTGTCCGTAAGATATAATTCCATGAATATGTCAATGTCAGGCTGTTCTTTGCAGTCTTGGGACAGCTGTACCAATTTTGGTAGAAGCCACCATATGTTGGTTTGACAGATTTAGACAGTACTTGGTTTGATTTGGTTTGGTTTGGTTTATTGTAGTCACATGTGCCTAAGTACAGTGAAAAGCTTTGTTTTGCAAGCAGTACAGGCAGACCATAGCAAACAAGGACGTACAGATCGTAAGGTGCTTAAACAGAACGAGGCACACAAGGTTATGGCTGCACGGGAGGACCACAAAGCAAGATCAGCATTAGCAAGATCAACAGTTAATTGAAGATAGAGAAGTCCATTCAGCAGTCTAATAACAGCAGGAAGAAGTTGTTCTTGAACCTGTTGGTGCATGTGTTCAAGCTTCTGTATTTCTGCCTGATGGAAGAGGTTGTAGGAGAGCATTGCCGGGTGGGAGAGGTCTTTGATGTGATTATATGGCTGCTATTTGACTAGTTTTCCCTTAATTCCCTTAATTTATTGAATTCAAGTTTCAACATCTGTGGTGGAATTCAATCTCACACCCTCAGATCTTTAGCCTCGGGTTCTGGATTATCAGTCCTGCAAGATTACCATTGCATCACTGCCTCCTCAAGAATGAGGAGAAAAGTATTTGCAAGAAGGTGTAAAACAAAAGAGATTGAATAACAGAGAGTTGGTCTTCCAGAGTCAAAAGGGAATGGAGATGAGACAAAAATAGGAAAAAGGAAATAGATAATGTGGTTACAGCAGGTATGCTGACAGAGCTTTGGGGGAGGTGATGGCTGAGTGGTATTATCATTCGCCAATTGATTTAGAGACTCAGGTTCTGCGAGCCCAGGTTCCATTGTGCCATTTGAATTCAATAAAAAGAAAATCTAGAATTAAGAGCTAATGATAACCATGGAACCGTTTTAAGTTGACAGAAAAGCCCATCTGGTTCACTAATGTCCTTTAGGGAAGGAAACTGCCATCCTTACCTGGTCTGGCCTATATGTGACTCCAGACACACAGCAATGTGGTTGACTCTCGACTGCCCTCTGGGCAATTAGGGATGGGCAATAAATGTTGGCCTAGCCAGTAACACCTACATTCCACAAATGAATAACAATTTTTAAAAAAAGCGAAAACCAAAGCAAGCAAAAAGCAAATAGCGGGCAAACTTTATGGTCCGAAATTTTTGAGCTGACTATTGAATCTGGAAGGCCTCATTGTGCCTAGTTGAAAGATGAGGGGTTCTTCCTGAAAGTTAAGCTGAGCTTCACTGCAACAGTGCTAGTAGGCCCAGGACGGAGATGTGAGTGTTAGAACAAGATGGAGAATTAAAATGACCAGCTGGTGGAAGCTCAGATTCACACTGGCTGAACACTGCTGTTTTCAAATGGCATCACTGAATATGTGCTGGTCTCGCCACTGTAGAGAGACCAGACTGTATACTAGATTGAAACAAGCACACAAATTGTGTAAGGACAAATGAAGCCTGTTAGTTTAACATTAGTAAGGGGAAAGCTTTTCAAAATGATAATTCACAAAATAAAAAATTTGGACAAGTGCAGGTTAGAAATTGAAATTGACTAAAACAGCACAGGAACAGGCCCTTTGGCCCACTATGTTTGTGCCAACCATGATGCCATTCTGAACTTATCCCATCTGCCTGCAAGTGGTCTGTATCCCTCTATTCCCTGCCTGTTCATGTTTCTGTCCAAATGTGTCTTAATGTTGCTATCGTATCTGCTTCTACTACCTCACCTGGTAGCGTGTTCCAGGAACCTATCACACCCTGTGTAAAAAAACTTGCCTCGCACATCTCCTTTAAAATTCCCCCCCTCACCTTAAAACCTATGCCCCCTAGTATGTGACATTCCCACCCTGGGAAAAAGACTCCGATTATTCACTCTATCTGTGCCTCTCATAATTTCATTACTTGGCATTATTATGATTTGTTGTCCACATCAAGACAAGAGGTGAAGTGTGTGCTGGGAGTAGGATAGGGAGTACCAACATGGATTTGTTAAAGGCAAATCAAGTTTAACTAATTTAATTGCAGTTTTTGCTGATGTTGCCGTGGGTTAATGAGGCTAATGTGATGGACTTCTAAAGAAAAAGTGGCTGTTAAAGTGTCACACGATGGGCTTGCCAGTAAAGTTGAGGTGAATGGAATAAAAGAGTAAGTGGCAGCGTGGACACCAAGTAGGAGCAAATTACTGCAGATGCTGGAATCTGTATTGAAAACAAAAAGAGCTGGAAGCCACAGCAGGTCAGGCAGCATCTGTGGAGGGAAAGAAAGCTGACGAAGAGTCATCTAGACTCAGTGTTAGCTTGCTGTCTCTCCACGGATGCTGCCTGACGCACTGTGATTTCCAGCATTTTTTATTTTCAGCGTGGATACCAAGTTGGTTGAGTGACAATAAACAGAAGGCAGTCAAGAATGTTAATTTTTGGACTGGAGGAAGGTATAAAATGGATTCCCATTGTAGTCAGTAAACTCTATGACTCTATGATCATTGCTTCCCTTGATATATATTAATGACATGTACTTGGGGATAAAGGGCACAGATTCAAAATTCTCAATTATGACAAAATTTGGACATGTTGTGAGCTGTGAGATGGGTAGTGATGGACTTGAAGAGAATGTAGGTTGGAGATATCTGAAGCAATGTATTTTGGTAAGAGGAATGAGGAGAGGCAATGCAAAGTGAAGAGGGTATTTGAAAGGGGGTATAGGACTGGAAAGACTTTGGGGTATCTGAACAAATCGTTGAGTGTGGCGAAGCAGGTTGAGGAAATGAGTTTAAAAAAATGAAAAGACAAGAAAGTTATGCTGAATTTTAAAACAAGTATAACGTGTTGAATTCTGGATCCTGTATTTTAAGGAGGATGTAGACAGGCTGCAATAAAGAAGTATAAGAATGGTTCCAGGGAGAAGGATTTGGTTCATTGAATCATTGGAACATTGCAACAGGAGTAGGCCATTCAGGCCCTTAAAATCATTGCTGGTCTGTGGCCTAACTTCAAGTATCTGTCATTGGCCAATGTCCCTTAATATCTTTGCTCAACAAAAATGTATCTATCTCAGATTTAAAGTGAACAACTGATCCAGCATCCACTTCTGTTTGTGGAGGAGAGTTCTAAACCTGTGCCATATGGAATCCCTTCAGTGTGGAACCAGGCCCTTAGGCCCAACAAGTCCACACCAACCCTCAGAGCATCCCACCCAGACCCATCCCCCTATAACCCACCTAATCTACACATCGCTGATCACTACGGGTAATTTAGCTTGGCCTATCCCCCTAGCCTGCACATCTTTGGACAATGGGAGGAAACCGGAGCACCCAGAGGAAACCCCTGCAGACACAGGGAGAATGTGCAAACTCCACACAGACAGTTGCCTGAGGGTGGAATCGAACCCAGGTCCCTGGTGCTGTGAGGCAGCAGTGCTAACCACTGAGCCACCGTGCTGCCCGACGACTCTCCTGAACAATCTGGCCCTTGTTGTCAGACTATGCCCCTAGTTCTAGAATCCCCAACCAGTGGAAATATTTTATCTTCATCAATCCTGTCTTCTCTTGTTAATACCTTGAAGACTTCAGTCAGATCACCTTTAGCCTTCTAAATTCTAGAAAAAAAACAGGACTAATTTGTATTAGGAAGAAGGGTCTAGGCCCAAAAAGTCAGCCTTCCTGCTCCTCTGATGCTGCTTGGCCTGCTGTGTTCATCCAGCTCTACACCTTGTTATCTCAGACTAATTTGTATAATCCCTCCTCATAACTTAATTCCTGAAGTCCAGGTATCATTCTTGTAAATCTACGTTGTATTCCCTCCAAGGCCAATATATCCTTATAAGGCGTGATGTCCATAATCTGCTCACAGTACTCTGTGTGGGGTTTAGCAGCATAACGTTTGCATCCTTATACTCCAGTCCTCTAGATATGAAGGCTAGCATTCCATTGGCTTTTTTGATTATTTTCTGCACCTATTTGATACATTTTCAAAATCTATGCACCTGAACCACCACTGTATTTAACCTCATACCATCTAGAAAGTACTCTGTTTTAACCTTTCTCAGTCGAAAATGGATAATCTCACCCTTGCTTACTTTGTACTGCATCTGCCATAGTTTTGCCCATTAACTTAGTCTGTTAATGTCCCTTTGTAATATTATGCTATCACCTACACTCTCTACAATACCAACTAATTTTGTGTCGTCAGTAAATTTTGATATATGACTTTCTGTGCCATTATCTGAGTCATTAATAAATGTGAATGATTGAGGCCCGGACAGAGTGGGACACCACTAGTCACAGTTTGCCGATTTGAGCCAATGTCCATTATCTGTCACCTGCCACTCAACCAATTTCCCCGCCATGTCAGTAACTTGCCCTCAATTCTGTTCACTTCTACCATAGTTAACAGTCTCTTATGTGAGACTTTATTAAGCGTTGTCTGGAAGTCAGTGACATTCTCCTGTCCAATACCTTAGTCGCCTCTTCCAAAATTTCAACAAGGTTTGTCAGGCATGACCTACTTGTCACGAATCCAGACTGGCCTTCCCTCATTAACTGAAAATTTTTGAGGTCTTCAGTTACCCAATCCTTGATAATTCTCTCCAACAATTTCCCCAGCACAAATGTTAGGCTGACTGGTCTATAATTTCCTAAGTTCCTCTTTTAGATTTCCTAAAAAGCGGAATGACATGCAGTTTTCCAATCCAGAGGGATGACTCCCAAATCTAGGAAACTCTGAAAGGTTGAGATAACAAGGTGTAGAGCTGGATGAACACAGCAGGCCAAGCAGCATCAGAGGAGCAGGAAGGCTGACGTTTCGGGTCTGGACCCTTTTTCAGAAAGATTTCTCCAGCATCAGTAGTTCCTACTAACTCTGAAAGGTTATAGTTTAGGTATCTACAATGTGCTGTCCTACTTCCTTTAACACCCTTGGATGAAAACCATCAGGTCCCGGGGATCTGTCATTCTTTAATTCTATTAATTTCCTCATTGCTGTTGTTTTGGCTTAATTTTATTCATCTCTGTTCTCCATCCACTATTAATTTCCTCAGGACTTCTGAGAAGTTATCCTCCTTTTCTGCTGTGAATACTGAGGCAAAGTAATTATTCAACATGTCTGCCATTTCCCCGGAGTCAATGACAATATCCTCACTTCTATTTTCTCGTGGGCCAACATTGCTCCTGACACTTGCTTCCCCTTTATGGAACTATAACAATTCTTCTTTTTGATTTTGATGTCCCAGGCAAGTCTCCTTTCATAACCCCTTTTAGTAATTCTTATAAGCTGCATTGCTGATCTTTGTATCTTTCGCCTTCATCAGGATCTGTGCTGTTTTACATTTTTTGTAAGTCCTTTCAGTTTTATCCGGTCTCTTATCTCTTTAGTTGCCTAAGGCTGTTTTTTTTCTGTGAAGTGGAGCGTTTCCCTCTCAGGAGTATAAACTGTTGCTTTTATTGTGTCAAATGTCTCTTTAAATATCCTCCGCTGTTCTTCATTTGTATACCCATTAGCAGATTTTCAAAGTTTTACTGTGGATAGACTATCTCATCTCTTTAAAATTGGCCTTAACCTAAATATAAAACTCTGAAAGCTGACTCGTGCTCTTCACTGTCACACGCTGTATTGAATAAAAACCAAAAGAACTGCGGATGGTGTAAAGCAGGAACAAAAACAAAGTTGCTGGAAAAGCTCAGCAGGTCTGGCAGCAACTTGATCATGTTATGATTACTTTTGGATTTTATGTTACAATCACTATTTGATAAATGTGGCGCAGTTACGTCACCAATTAAATCTGGCACATTACTCATTACCAAATCCAATATTGCTTGTCATCCTGTTGCATTCAACACATATTGCTGCAGGAAACTAACACACCAGAAGCTCACTGTGTTTCTGACAGGTGCTTGTCTGCCTCTCCCAATCTATAGTAAAGCTGAAATTCCTTAACGAATCAGTTAGAAGCTGTGAGTGTTCTCCCTTGAGAAGTTTGAGAGATTAAGTAGATAAAAATCACAAGAGATATAGACAG
This sequence comes from Rhincodon typus, assembly GCF_021869965.1. Lineage (NCBI taxonomy): Eukaryota > Metazoa > Chordata > Chondrichthyes > Orectolobiformes > Rhincodontidae > Rhincodon > Rhincodon typus. Next base: position 523,897 of record NC_063334.1, on the reverse strand, counting down.
TCAAACTGTTCCCACTGGTGGAAGGGTTGAGAACCAGAGAATGCTGATTGAAGATGGTTCACAAACAGACTAAAGGCAGCGTGAGGTAAAAATTGCTTTTACACAGAGCATCGATGTTATTTGCAGTTCACTGCCAGACAGTCTGGTAGTGGCAGACATTGAAGAAATGGTGTTAAGAATTTCAGTCTGCTTCAGACTGCATGAGTGGCTGGGAAGCAGTATTTACAGAGCGGCTATCAATGTCCAAATGTTTTTGCTAGGTTGGTAACAACTTGTTTTGTCCATGACTTGACATCAGGCAATGATGCCTCCTCTGTGTTTGGTTGGTGCTGCTGTGTTGGTGATTAAGTTTTGGAAGTGATTGGTAAAGTGATTGGCAGTCCTTTGGGATTTGGAACGATGGGAGAAAGGAGCAGGCAGCTGGGACTAGTTCAGTTTGGCATTATATTCGGCATGGACTGGTTGGAACGAAGGGTCTGTTTCCATGCTGTATGAGTCAATGATTCTATAAGTTGTAGCAAATATTTCAACTTGATGTTGTAACTAATTGTAAAGTGAACCAGTGTTACAGCACTTGTCAGTGTTAAAGGAAAGAATATTTTGTAAGATGAAGTACTTTCAACGTCTTTTTAAAACTTTACTTAGTAAATTGATGCACGCAAGAGTTTGGGGCAAAAATGCTTGATGTTTGAATTTAAAAAAAGAAATTGTAGCAATGTCGCTAACTTTTCATGATAGCTTTGGAGAGGATAGGAAAGTGCTGTATAAAGGAAAAAGTAAAATGTTTCTAAACTGCAGTGGGTATATGTGCAGTTCATGCTTAGGGATAACATTGCATATTAATATTCTCAATCAACCTGTTCCCACCTCTGGAGCTAGTTGGACTTGAACCTGGGTCTCCTGGCTCAGGGGTAGGGATGCTACCACTGCACCACAAGAGCCATGTGTTATTCCTGATTACGATCCATGTCAATTGGTCACAAATTGGCACGTTAGAATTGACAAGAGAATTGTGGCATGGGGTGGTCTTTCATTTTTGAGGCTGGGATTCATAAAGGAGCCTCCTAGCCCCTGGGTATATGTTGTGTTATTCTTGACCAAGCCTTGAAGGGGTGCTCACAACAGTCTAGTCTTCTCCTTTTCGCTGTGGGAAAACGTCAGCCTCCAGTCAGCGTTTTCCTTCAGCTAATGTGTCCGAAACTGCGTCCTTGTGGAAGTAGCAGCCAATATTGAGTTGGTGCTTCAGTTAACATTGGAGTTACATTTCTGAATAGTTCGATTGCATCGTCAATTGGCCTTTCATTCTGTTGTATGTAAGGACAATGGAACTCAATTTTTTGGAATTGTTCTTATTTAGACAGCACAGATGGGCAGCATTGCAACGCACTGTAGTTTTGCCAGTAGACGCGATTTGTTAAAACCGAACGTTAAATCGATCAATGCAGCCCGCTATTCATGCAGACTCGACTTTTCCATCGATCTGATTTTCGTCACGGCCGTCTCCATTTTCTAACGGTTTCAGTGACTGCCATTTTCTCGTTTACTGTTTCAATAAAGGTTGAAGACGAATCTTCTTCTGACCACACGGGGGCAATAGATATGCAATTATGGTAGAGCATGATTGTTATTGAAACAGGCAAACAGCAAAGCTATTTGTTCATCATAAATATGCGGCACATTTCACCAACTGAATTACTTCTCCGTCTCTTAAATACAACATGAAATTTGCTGAAGGAATGGAAAATGAGGGAAATCTTCATAAATGCGTAAAAATAAGTGCGCAAATTTGATCTACTCCATTTCTTTGTTGAATGCCCATGAAATTCATAATTACATTCATACCTACCTGTCTTGCAATCCCTTTGGCCCTATCGGTATTCTGCCTGACAGTGGAAATAACAATTGATATCAAACAGTTGATATTAAAGCTAATCCCATACCAAGCTGTAGTTACCAGCTGGAGCTTGTATAACACGTACGGAAGGTTATTCAAAGTGTATTAATTTTTCTAATCTGCTGGATTCTGAATTATACCTTCTAAGCATCAAATTGGAAACTAGCAGTGTGCCAATTGGCAACTGTGTTTCCACATTAGAATTGTGGTGATACCTCAAATAAAGTACTTAACAAGCTATAGGGTGATGTGAGACATTGAGAGATCATGAAAAACCCTGTATTTTTCTCTGTCTTACCAGGTAGATGGGGGCAAGCCCATCATACCTCTCCGTGGAAAGTTCAGGAGTGCATTTTCTGCTCTGCAAAAGAATCCCGTATTTGCTGCATCCATCCAACTCTTGTCAAAAGATTTATCCTCGAACCTTGAGAAAGTGCCTAATTGTCATTGTTGAACAAGACGAGACCACCATGATCTGAGATATCTGACCTCCTGCTGTGTCCTGACTCAGCTTTTTTTTTGGCTTTTTCTTAAAGCAGTGGTTAATGAATTTTGTGAAATGAATGACCCATAAAGAGAATGGGAATCTATCGAGTAATAGAGTCATACAGCTCAGAAAAAGACTCTTCAGTCTAACCAGTCCACACCAATCATACTCTCAAACTAAACTAGTCCCATAGTGCTTGGCCGACATCCCTCCAAACCTTTCTTATTCATGTACTTATCCAAATGTCTTTCAGACATTGTAACTGTATCTGCGTCTACCACTTCCTCTGGATGTTCATCAGTTGTTTGGTAAGAGCAGAATGACAGGTTAAATTAGGTCAGGAATGTAAAGGTAAAGTCGTCATAGTCTTATCAGAACCATAAGGCTGTTGTCTCATGAGAGAGAGATGACTGGTGGTGGTTTAATCTGAGGGTCACCACACCTTAAGCAAGAGGAGAGGTTGGGGAGGACAGTCCTTGACCAGTGTGGGAATTGAACATGTGCTGTTAGCATCATTCTGTATCACAAACCAACCATCCAGCTAATTAAGCAAACCAACCCCCAGCAAGAATGTAAGTTCAGTGTAAATACATTTGAATTAATTAGACGTAGTTTAGAAAAAAAATAGAATTAATTAGCACAGGGCGAAGACTGTTTGTTATTGACTGTGGGAGGGTTAGTGAGATAAAATCATTTGGGATCTTTACAATAAGGCTGTATGTCGCCATGGGGTGAGTTTGGAAAACTGTTAGGATCGGGAATGTACAGTCTCCCAGGTTAATAAGTTATGGATTTCAAAAGGGAGTAGGGTAAACACCTAAAATTTGCAATACCGGGGGAAAAAAGATGGGGAAGTGGGACTAGTTAAATGGATGTCGTGTTGAGGCTGTACAGGACGTTGGTGAGGACTCTTCTGGAGTGCTGTGCCCAATTCTGGTCACCCTTTTATAGGAAGGATTTACCAGGATGTTGCCCCGTATGGATGGTTTGAGTTATAAAGGCTGAATAAGCTGGGACTTGTTTCACTGGAGCGTAGGAGGTTGAGGGGCGACCTTATAGAAGTTTATAAAATAATGAGGAGTATAGATAGGGTTAATGGTAGTTGTCTTTTCCCTAGGCTGGGGGTTTCCAATACTAAGGGCATATTTTTAAGGTGAGAGGAGAGAGATTTAAAAAAGACATGAGGGGAAATTTTTTACACAGAGGGTGGTTCGTGTTTGGAATGATCTTCCTGAGGAAGTGGTGGATGTGGGTACAATTACAACATTTGAAAGACATTTGGATAGATGCATGAATAGGAAAGGTTTGGAGGAATATGGGTCAGGAGAAGGCAGGTGGGACTGGTTTAGTTTGGAATTATGTTCGGCATGGACCGGTTGGACTGAGGGCTCTGTTTCTGTGCTGTATTATCCTGAAATATATGGTACCTGCAGAGTGTTGGCACAAACACAATGAGTAGAATGGCCTCCTTCTGTACAGTAACCATTCTCTGATGCTATTGGAAATGAGTTTAAGGAAACTCAATGATCACTCTTTTCCTTAATGTTATTTTTAACAACACAAGAGGTGTAGCATTTTCCAAGGATCGCAGGTTTTTTCAGGTTACAATATAGACGTTGCTGTATACTTTGGTTTTAGAGCTTATGTATGTATTGTCCAGCCATTCTTTTACTTTGAGCACACTCCTATGTTTCTTCCTTTACTCGGCCAATGTCCCACAGCCCGGAAAACATGTCACTCATTTATCTATGAAAGAGACACTCTGACAGACCAGCAAGTGAGTTCCAGGTTATCCAGGTTACTCACATGCAGGGCCTATGTTTGGATGTAGCTGTAGTCTACCAAATTTCAAAACTTTTGTGCAAGTGAATCATTTCTGAGCAGCCCCACGTTCTCATTTTCAAATGGTGATGCCCGTAAACAAGCGAAACAGTGTTATTCTTGCAAAGGGAATTGTTGTTTGGAGCCTGCTGGTAAATTAACAGAAGAAGGAAGAACTGGTGATAGAAAACTCTGATCATTTTGCACATGGGTTCCCAGGCCCATACTGACATGGTCTGGTGGATCCAAGTTTGAAAGATTCTGCTTGTATTGAACGGTCTGGAGTGTGCCTGTACCATCACAGAATTTCACGGCAAATTACTGGGAAATGGAAATTGGCATGGGCAATATTCTTGCATGCGCACTTTTTAAAAAAAAGTATCAAATCCGACTATTTGCTACTTAAACAGGGGACCTTTGGCAGACATAAAATAAGATGCACCTGTCGAAATGGAATTTCCAGCTTACGAAAGTCTCGTGAGTTTGTTTGTGCCATTGTGAAAACAAAATAACATGAACTGATACACAAATAGTCACTGATTGTTTTTGTGTGGCGTTCGGGTGGAGAGGTGACTCTGACACTGACTGAACTTTTAAATATGTTTTTGCATTGGTCAAATAGTCACTGAGTGTGTCTTGGTTGGGATTGGGTGGAAGGATAATCCTGACACTGTATGAAGCTTCAAATATATTTTTGCATTGGTATCCCACTACGAAGCCTCCTGTGTTACACAGAAATGCTATGGCTGCTTGTCGTTAAATGAACTGTCATCTTTATTGTGTTTTGGCACCACACATGTTTGTTCATGCTACAAGCATGATTCATACATCAAATAAATCTTAACAGGTGAAAGATTCCTGTTATTTCATTCCTGAAATAGTGTTGTAGTATTGTAGTAGATGTGAAGCAATGCTCTGCACAATGCAGTCTTTCTGTGATTATCATAATGAGGTGCTTATTCTTAGCTGGTATCTATTTTTCTGGAGGTGGCAGCTGATATGAACTGTATTTTAAGTTAAAAGCTAAATACTGCGGTTGTTGAAAATCAATAACAAACACAGAAATGCTGGTGTGACATATTACTGGACTCAAAACATTAACTCTGTTTCTCCCTCTGCAGTGGTGCGACACGGTGGCTCAGTGGTTAGCCGTGCTGTCTCACAGTATGAGGGACCCAGGTTTGATTCCACCCTCGGGTGACTGTCTGTGTGGAGTTTGCACATTCTCCCCGTGTCTGTGTGGGTTTCCTCCAGGTGCTCTGGTTTCCTCCCTCAGTCCAAAGATGTGAAGGTTAAATTGCCCATCATGTCCGGGGATGTACAGATTGGGTGAATTAGCCATGGGGAACGTAGGGTTATAGGGACAGGGTAGGGGGATGAGACTGGGTGGGATGCTCTTTGGAGGGTTGGTGTGGACTCGATGGGCTGAATGGCCTGCTTCTGTACTGTGTAGGGATTCTACAAGTACAGGTACTTCTATATAAGATGCTGTATTTCATGTTGGCTTGGATTATTGAACAATTTTCAGAGATACAGGTTGTGTCTCTGGGTTGTGAGGGGTTTCGATTCTAGAGTCTGTTTGCAAGTTTATTTATATGCAGGTCATAACACAATGCATGGCAATGCAAAGCTATTGGCTGGATGTATGGGAAATGTCTATTATGTCAGGTCTTTAAAATTACACCTTGTATGGGATTGCATTCGTAAATACCAGTGTTTAGAAGTCAATAGATTGTAAATCAGGGACCTGCTGAATATAAATAATCGCTTGATATTACAGAACATAAACATTCCTAAAAGAATGGAGTTAGGCCACATTGAATGGTGGAACTGGATTGAGGGACTGAGTGGCCTACTCCTGTTCTTTTGTTAGTGTAGAATCTTGTAGAAACTTCTGGAGTGCACAATATTAAATACACAAATCGGATGTTCCTGTCTGATTTGCAGTTTTACTCTACAAGCTCCTGAATACTCATGTCTCAGTAAAAAGACTTAGCAAACAAATCAATCTTTCTTTAGATAACACAGTGTGGAGCTGGAGGAACACAGCAGGCCAGGCAGCATCAGAGGAGCAGGAAAGCTGATGTTTCGGGTTGGGACCCTTCTTCAGAAA
>NC_063334.1:493560-517182 GCF_021869965.1 Rhincodon typus | reverse complement strand
ACCCGAAACATCAGCTTTCCTGCTCCTCTGATGCTGCCTGGCCTGCTGTGTTCCTCCAGCTCCACACTGTGTTATCTCTGACTCCAGCATCGGCAGTTCCTGCTATCTCTCAATCTTTCTTTAATTTGCTTTCTTTACATGATGCTACATGATTCTATCTTACACTTACTGCTTTGGACTCTGTGACCAGTATTTAATGCAGAGTCAGCGGTCTTACCTACCTTGTGAAAAATCAAGGACAACCCAGCCGTGGAGCCATGAACTGGTTTTAGCATCATCAGCCACTTCCATGGAGTATCAGCCATCTCTCCTGTTGCTGGTAAAATGCCAGCTGATGGGTGTACCCTCTACCTTTTCTCTCAATATTACAAACCCCCAACTCCCTGCAACCTTCCAGCTTTGCGGCTGCAGTGCATCGATGATGATTCTCCAATTTGAGTGGTTGAAGGCACCCACTTGAAAGCACTCTTTTGACGAAGAGCAAGGAATTAAACCCCCACTTCACGCCTCGTATTTGTGTTTCCATCAACACCCTCAAGAACAGATGATCTGGTCATTGTTGCCTTGCTATTTTTGGCTGCTTGCTATTCGCAAGATCGGCTGCCATGACTCTTACACTGCAACACATCAAAAGTACGTGATAGACTGTAAAGCCCTTTGAGGGACAACTTGTGAAATGTTAGTTTTGTTTTCTTCTTCAAGAAACAGAGGCGTTAAAAAGGACCTGAAGATCAAAACTCACAGTTGTTCCTGTATGATTTCCCACGTCATTGACTCTATTTAGCTTCATAATGTTAAGGTTTGAGATTAAATCCTCATTTTGAGTGCATATTTTAGGCTGACACTTTTTGATGGACAGTATTGAGGGAGGATATTGTATTCTCCACTTTTTTTTTTCTTTTATTCATTTACGGGATGAGGGCGTCGTGACCAGGCAGCATTTATTGCCCACCCCTAATTGCCCAAAGGGTGGTTAAGAGTCAACCACATTGTTGTGGATCTGGAGTCACATGTAGTCCAGACCAGGTACAGATAGCAGTTTCCTTCCCTGAAGGAGATTGGTGTACCAGATGGATATTTTCCTACAATTGGTAACAAATTCATGGTTATCGCTAGATTCTTAATTCCAGAATTTTTTAATTGAATTCAAATTCCACCAACTGCCATGGCTGGGTTTGAACCCAGAACATTAGCTTGATCTTTGGATTAACAGTCCAGTGATAATACCACTTGGTCATTGCCTCTTCCTTTGGGTGAAATAATGATCCTGATCTGGTGAAAATCAAAGATTTCCATTTCATTATTCAAAGAAATTGCTCCTGCTACCCTGGCCAGCTTTCCTTCCTCAGCAAACGTCAAGAAAAGAGAATAAACTGATCATCGTTGTTTGTGTTGTGCTGTACTGTACAGAGCTGGAGGCAAGTACACTTTGTACCTGACTGTCGACACAAAATAACAGTGTCACTGCGACACCTGTATGGTGTGTTATAAAGGGAGTAGCAGTCTTAAAGGGAACAAGGCCAGCAAAACATAAGTTTCCAATTTCCACTGACACAGAGTGAAAGGTCTGGTGGTACAGTGGTAGTGTCACTACCTTGGAGACAGTCCTGAGCGAGGGTCACTCGACCTGAAACATTAACTGTGATTTCTCTCCACAGTTGCTGCCGAACCTGCTGAGCTTTTCCAGGAATTTTCTGTTTTGTTTCTGAGCCAGTAGGCTTGGGTTCAAGTCCCACCTGCTCCAGAGGTGTGCAGTAACATCTCTTAACAGGTTGATTAAATGTATCTAAAGAGGTTTTGTTTTTAAAAAAAGGTTACACTGAATTAAAGGTACAGTCCAATATTTTAAGACTGAATGATGGGTAGCAGAAATTTCATTGTGATTTGGACAGCATCAAGTCACACTGACCATGAATTACAAATGTTTAAACAACATGTGCAGCTCAATTTCACATCCTGAGCTATAGATAATAGTGAGAAGAGAGCTCGGAAAATCTTGCTTACCCATTGGTGAGGAAGGGCTTTGCAGAATTAAGACATTCAGTCTCGCTACAGATGATCAGAAAAACAATTTAGAAATGTTGTGCAAGATTCTGGAAGACCAGCTGAAAGTGAGAATTAATTCAGAATGAGCCGACACCAACTCATGTCGTGCAGACAGTGCCCTCAAAAATCTGCTGACCAGTTTATTTGCACGATTCTGCAACAAAAGGGCATGAATGCCAAAGAGGAACTGTCAGAGAGGCTCATTTGATTCAGTCATCACCCCTTCCCCAAGTTTCCCCCATAAAAAGCGGCACAGTGGCTCAGTGGTTAGCACTGGGTTCGATACCACCCTCAGGCGACTGTCTGTGTAAAGTTTGCACATTCTCCCTGTGTCTGCGTGGGTTTCCTCCCACGGTGCAAAGATGTGCAGGCTGGGTGGATTGGCCGTGGGAAATGCAAGGCTACAGGTATAGCGTGGGTCTGGGTGGGATGCTCGTTGGAGGGTCGGTATGGGCTGAATGACCTGCTTCTATACTGTAGGGATTCTAAGAAGGATGTTTTGAGCACTGACATAACACTTCAAGATGGACACGCAGTATGAAGCTGTGGAGGTAGGCCGAGAACAATAACATGCTTTAGGTGCAGCCGACACTGTTGCTGTGGACAGTGAAGCACACAAAACCAACCAGATCTGTAACACATGCAGTTTGTCACATCTCCCCAAAAGGTTGTCCAGTTTTTCTTGATATTTGTAGAACATGGCATGTAGGGATGCTCAGCATGCGGTGCAGAGAATCTGAGTGCAAAGACCAGGCCAGACCTGCCGCGCTCCGAAAGCTTGTGATTTCAAATAAACCTGTCGGACCATGACTTGGTGATTTCTGACAAAGCACGAGTGACTAACAAAACAATAAAACACCACAGCACTGTGTGAAGAATGTGCACAAACATAACCACATCAGTGTGGGTCAGAGTCAATGAAAAGCTAAGAAGTCTAAGCTTTGCATATTGTTAACTAGTCGATGGTATAAGGTGATCAAAAGCTTTTGCGACTATTAATACCATATGTCCTGATAAAACGAAGGACGACAACAGACATATTACCATTGCACATCTGAAAGGCATCCTTCAGGAAGAGGTGCAGTTTGATGCAGCTTATAAGAGATTGTCTCACGTCAGGTAATGGGTCACCAGTTAATAAGACATAGGAGCAGAAATTAGGCCATTCAGCCCATCGAGTCTGCTCTACCATTCAATCATGGCTGATAAGTTTCTCAACCCCATTCTCCCATTTTCTCCTCATAACCCTTGATCCCCTTGACAATCAAGAACCTATCTATCTCAGTCTTAAATATACTCAGTGACCTGGCCTCCACAGCCTTCTGTGGCAATGAATTCCATAGATTCACCACTCTCTGGCTGAAGAAGTTCCTCCTTATCTCCGTTCTAAAGGGTCTTCCCTTTACTAGGTGAATTGGTCATGCTAAATTGCCCGTAGTGTTCAGGGAAGTGTAGATTAGGTGGGCTATAGGGGGATGGGTTTGGGTGGGTGCTCTGAGGGCTGGTGTGGACTAGTTGGGCCGAAGGGCCTGTTTCTACACTGGAGGGATACTATGATCTACTATGATCTACTCTATGGCTGTGCCCTTGGGTCCTAGTCTCTCCTACCAATGGAAACATCTTCCCAACAGCCACTCTGTCCAGGCCATTCAATATTCTGTAATTCTGTGTTTTTGACAGATTTGCAGTACAGTGCCAAAATGCTAGCTGACTTGGGCTTCCTGAAATCTTCTACCTGGTTGATAACCAATAGTGATGAAACTACAGCAAGCATAGATCTTTAAATAGTCACAATTCGTGGGATTCAAATTACATCCACTGTGGAGGAACAGACCACCCATGGTGCAATTGAACCAGTCAGTGAACTGAAGGAATATGATGTGGAAGTGAGATTTATAATCCACGTACCGTGGTGATTGTGTCTAACAAGCTGAACAAATTACCCACCAATCTCAAAGGCTAAGATCTTCCTCAACATGTTGATGATCTTGACTATGACGTTCTCCAGATAGATCCATTCAAATTTGGCCAGTTCCGGTGTGACAATTGCAATTGATAAGTGCTGAAGATGAGCAACCAGAAGAGTAGCTAGAGATCATTATCGTGGTCTGACAGTATTAAAATTGTACCTGAGGATGTCTGTTCATGTTGGCCATATAGAGATGAATTAAATCACAAGTCTTTTTCAAGGGAGAAAAAATCCTAACACCAAAAGCATTTTGCCAAGGTGACATCTCCAAGTTACAACAGAAAGATCTCAAGTATCTTTACCTAGTTACCTTGTACCTAAGATGACACTGTAATGCATCAACTATAAGCTGTTCACTGTACTCATTTGAGTACGTGACAATAAAGATAATTCAATTCAATTCAAGATGTGAGCATTGAATATCCACGTTCCCTCTAAGTTTTGTTCCTACTGCATGGCAGTTCAAGGTCTGTACAAATCAGTGGCTTCTGAAAGCAGATGTCCTGCTGTGAAGTGACATTCGACGTGCACAGAGCTTCCCAGCAGCTGGTCCAGCTTAGAGGGAACATTGTTTAATGCACAAGACAGCGAGCAATTGAGTCTGTGATGAATTGGGCTATTGAATGTCTTGTTGCGCGTGAGGCATATCAACGCCAATAGTGGAAGGAACATTGACACCCATTTCATGTTCCACCCACACTTTGGGCAGATCTATTTTTTTTCCTTTATTTATTCATGCATTGAGGGCATCACTGACTAGGCCGGCATTTATTGCCCATTCCTAATTGCCCAGAGTACAGTGAAGAATGAACCACGTTGCTATGCGTCTGGAGTCACAGACTGAGAAAGGATTGCAGATTTTTCTCTCCAGAAGACCTTGGTGAACCAGATACATTTTTATCACCATCAACAATAATTGTGTGTTTATTGACAGCTTTTAATTCCAGATTTTTATTGAAATGAAATTTCACTGTCTACCATGGTGGTCTTTGAACCCATGACCCTTGATGTTTTAGTCCAGTGACAATACCAAAACACTACCACCTTCCCTAATTCATAATGCTTAGAGAAATTTATATCCTTGTGGTGGATTACTTTTCTAACTTTACCCCTGTTTGCTAACTTAGCAATACCATGAGCAGACTGTCACTGATGATATAGATGGTTATTTTAAGTTTATTTGGTACCCCAGAATGGATAGTGCCTGACAACAATTCCCTAGCAAACCATTTCAGTGTATATGGACTAAGTGAGAAATGATTCATAGCACATCGTCATCCCACAATCAATGCTCAAAAGGTCTAGTACAATGTATGCTACGTACTATCCATAGGTTCCCTAGAAGAGTATAAAAGCAGGAGAGTATTCTTAAGAGGGAAATCAGGAGGGCAAAACGGGGACATGAGATGACTTTGGCAAATAGGGTTAAGGAGAATCCAAAGGGATTCTACAAATACATTAAGGACAAAAGGGTAACTAGGGAGAGAATAGGGTCCCTTCAAGATCAGCAAGGCCATCAATGTGTGGAACCGCAGGAGATGGGGGAGATGCTAAACAAGTAGTTTACTGTGGAGATAGCGACATCTTGAAAAATGTCTATACTACAGAGGAGGAGGTGCTGGACATCTTAAAACGCATAACGGTGGATAAACCCCTGGGACCTCATCAGATGTACCCTAGAACTCTGTGGGAAGCTAGGGAAGAGATTGCTGGACCTCTTGTTGAGGTATTTGTATCATCAATAGCCATAGGTGAGGTGCTGGAAGACTGGAGATTGGCTGACACGGTGCCACTATTTAGGAAAGGTGGTAAAGAAAAGTCAGGGAAATCTAGACCGGTGAGCCTGACATCAGTGGTGGGCAAGATGTTTGAGGGAATCCTCAGGGACAGGATTTACATTCATTTGGAAAGGCAAGGACTGATTAGGGATAGTCAATATGGCTTTGTGCATGGGAGATCATGTCTCACTAACTTGATTGAGTGTTTTTGAAGAAATAACAAAGGGGACTGTTGGGCACAGAGCAGTGAACATGATTTATATAGACTTCAGTAAGGCGTTAGGCAAGGTTCCTCATGGTAGACTGGTTACAAGGTTAGATCACACAGAATAGAGGGAGAACAAGCCATTTGGATACAAAACTGGCTCAAAGGTAGAAGACAGAGGGTGGTGGTGGAGGTCTATAGGAGTGAGGCTGGAAAAGCACAGCAGGTCAGACAGCATCCAAGGAGCAGGTAAGTCAATGTTTTGGGCTGAAACCCTTTCTCAGGACTGTTGTAGGATTTCTTTTCAGACTGGAGGCCTGTAACCAGCAGTGTGCCACGAGAATCAGTGCTGGGTCCACTGCTTTTTGTCATTTATATAGATGATTTTGATGTGAATGTGGGAGGTATGGTTAGTAGGTTAGCAGATGACACCAAAATTGGAGGTGCAGTGGACAGCGAAGAAGGTTACCTCAGAGTACAATGGGAATCTTGATTAAATGGTCCAATAGGCCAAGCAGTGGCAGATACAGTTTAATTTAGATAAAGGTGAGGTGCTGCATTTTGGAAAGGCAAATTAGGGCAGGACTTATACACTTAATGGTAAGGTCCGGGGGAGTGCCGCAGAACAGAGACCTTGGAGTGCAGGTTCATAGTTCCTTGAAAGTGGAGTCACCGGTAGATAAGATAGTGAAGAAGATGCTTGGTACGCTTGCCTTTATTGGTCAGTGCATTAAGTATAGGAGTTGGGAAGTCATGTTGTGGCTGTACAGGACATTGGTTAGGTGACTATTGGAATCTGTGTGCAATTCTGGTCTCCCTGCTATAGGAAAGATGTTATGAAACTTGAAAGGGTTCACTCAGTCCCTACTATCTCAGGGTTCAGAAAAGATTTACAAGGATGTTGCCAGGGTTGGAGGGTTTGAGCTATAGAGAGAGGCTGAATAGACTGGGTTTGTTTTCCCTGGAGGGTGAGGGGTGATTTTGTAGAGGTTTATAAAATCATGAGGGACATGGATAGGGTAAATAGACAAGGCCCTTTTCCCCAGAGCTGGGGAGTCCAAAACTACAGGGAATAGGTTTAAGGTGAGAGGGGAAAGATTTAAAAGTGGCGTAAGGGCCAATTTTTACCACAGAGGGTGGTACGTGTATGGAACGAGCCCCAGAGAAAGTGGTGGAGGCGGGTATAATTACAACATTTAAAAGGCATCTGGATAGATATATGAATAGGCAGGTTATAGAGGGAAATGGGACTAGATTTATTTAGGATATCTGGTTGGCATGGATGAGTTGGACTGAAGGGTCTGTTTCCGTGCTGTACATCTCTATGACTCTCACCAACCTTTATCGATGCACCACAGAAAATATTCTATCTGGATGCATCATAGCTTGGTATAGGAACTGCTCTGCCCAGGACTGTAAGGAACAACAGAGAGTTGTGAACACAGCCCCAGTCCATCACACAAGCCAACCTTCCATATGTTGACTCCATCTACACTTCTCGCTGCCTCAGGAAGGCAGCCAACATCACCAAGCTGGTTAAAATCTCTTCCAACCTCTTCCATCAGGTGGAAGATACAAAAGCTTATACACCTGTACCAATTGGTTCAAGAGCGGCTTCTTCCTCACTGTTATTAGACTTCTGAATGGGCCCCTCGAATTCCAAATCTAATGTTGATCTTGCTTTCTGTGTACCTTCTGTGCAGCAGTAACTTTGTATTCCTCACTCCGTTCTGTCACCCTATGGTCTTTATGTATGGTCTGCCCATGCAGTGTGCAAAACGAACACTTTTCACTGTACCTAAGTTCATGTGACATTAGTAAATCAAATCAAAGAAAATCAAATTAGTGATCATTTAATGTCGAGTAACTCAGCAAGAGTTTTGAGTTGTATTGCTGCAAGTTTGCATAATATCATTGGAGAAGGATTTCCATCCCCAGCATGACTTATGCTCAGAAAATAAATGTAAATGACCTTGCCCAGCAACCAATTGTCTAACTATTCTGATACACAGGACATTCTTCTTCAAAGACCGAGGAGAATAAAAATGCCACATGACAAGGGAGCAGGCAGCATACAACCAATACTGCCCTCTGGGCAGGGAGTCAACAATAAAAATGCAAATCCGTTTGGATATCAGCCCAGATCGTGCAAAAATAGGGAAGGAACAGAAGCTAGTTCAGTCCGATGTACAACAGGGAGGAACACTCCATTGATGATACTTGTGTGATGATGTTGGGTGATAGCAACCAGTGGTAAAGCAACCAAGTTGTTAAACAAGTGCAACAGAGGGCAATAGTTGCCACTAGACAGGGAAATGATTACCGTGTCAGATCGGGTTGTCAAACCTCCAACGCAGTATGCTGTAATTGTTTTACCTGTTTGTATAATTATTCAATTGACAATTTGATTGTCTGTGTACAACCATGCGTATCTGTTTGGGACAATTATTTATATTTCGAAAACGGGATCATTGTGTTAGGTGACGCAGTCAGTATGTTGCTGTATCTTTTAGGAACGTACTCATGATAGTCATGAGTATCTGAGCTTGTGACTTGGAGGTATAAATATCTTGTACTTCAAAATTGCTTTGGATAATTTGAAGCATGGTATACTATTAAAAGTCTGCTGCTGTCATTTGTATTCTAGAATTTTTGTTCTGCCCCTGACACTTGTGTGCCTGCTAATGTAATGCTTCTGCATAATAGTTGTAAAAAATACTTCAGTTGGATTCTCCAATACACTATTAGTTTCTTATGTTATGAGGGGTAACAAATGCATTGTTGCATCAAGTAAATTACTGTACTCCAGGCAAAATCCAGTTTCTTTATGTTGTATTCATAGTAAAAGTTTAACAGAAAAGCAACTTTGGAATGGTTAGCTCTTTGTGATCTTGTGCCCAATGTTGATACATATATATTGATTTGATTTAGAAAGTCGGTGGCCTGAAATTATTGCTTTATTTATTAACGGAATGAGGGCATCGCTGTCCAGGCAGCATTTATTGCCCATCCCTAATTGCCCTGAGGGCAGTTCAGAGTCAATGTCAACCACATTGCTGTGGGTCTGGAGTCACATGTAGGCCAGACCAGCTAAGGATGGCTGTTTCCTTCCATAAAGGACATTCTTCTTCAAGGTGGGTTTTTCCTGACAATCACCAATCGATTTACGGTCATTATTAGATTCTTAATTCCAGATATCTTATTGAATTCAAATTCCACCATCTGCCATGGTGGGATTCAAACCCAGGTCCCCAGAATGTTATCTTGGTCTCTGGATTAACAGTCCAGTGATAATACCACTAGGCCATTGTTAGGCCTTCCCTCTTACTTGAGCATTTTGATAAACATTCTTGTCAACTAATAGTGCCTGAATAATTAAAATTGTATATTTAACTTTTAATTTTTTGTTTTATTTCGATTACAGATTGGAATTATTGGTGGGTCAGGACTGGGTGACCTGGACATTTTGGAGGAAAAGACCGAGAAAAGTGTAGATACACCTTTTGGAAAGGTTTGATATTTCTGTTTGCCCATACTATGTTTTATTAGTTTATTACCAGTTATGTGTTCTGAATCAAAGATCCATTGTTGTGCTTGAACTATGTCTACATTTTAGTGGAAAGAGAACACATTCTATCTGAGATAACGAGGTGTAGAGCTGGACGAACACAGCAGGCCAAGCAGCATCAGAGGAGCAGGAAGGCTGACGTTTCAGGCCGAGACCCTTCTTCAGAAATGGGGGAGGGGAAGGGGGTTCTGAAATAAATAGGGAGAGAGGGGGAGGTGGATAGAAGATGGATAGAGGAGAAGATAGGTGGAGAGGAGACAGACCGGTCAAAGAGGCGGGGATGGAGCTAGTAAAGGTGAGTGTAGGTGGGCAGGTAGGGAGGAGATAGATCAGTCCAGGGAGGACGGACAGGTCAAGGGGGCGGGAGGAGGTTAGTAGGTAGCAGATGGGGGTGGGGCTTGAGGTGGGTGGAGGGGATAGGTAGGAGGAAGAACAGGTTAGGGAGGCGGGGATGAGCTGGGCTGGTTTTGGGATGTGGTAGGGGGAGCGGAGATTTTGAAGCTTGTGAAATCCACATTGATACCATTGGGCTGCAGGGTTCCCAAGCGGAATATGAGTTGCTGTTCCTGCAACCTACGGGTAGCATCGTTGTGGCACTGCAGGAGGCCCAAGATGGACATGTCGTCTGAGGAATGGGAGGGGGAGTTGAAATGGTTCGCGACTGGGAGGTGCAGTTGTTTAGTGCGAACCAAGCATAGGTGTTCTGCAAAGCGGTCCCCAAGCCTCCGCTTGGTTTCCCCGATGTAGAGGAGGCCACAACGGGTACAGTGGATACAGTATACCACATTAGCAGATGTGCAGGTGAACATCTGCTTGATGTGGAAAGTCTTCTTGGGGCCTGGGATGGGGGTGAGGGGGGAGGTGTAGGGGAAGTTGTAGCACTTCCTGCGGTTGCAGGGAAAAGTGCCGGGTGTGGTGGGGATGGAGGGGAGTGTGGAGCGGACAAGGGAGTCATGGAGAGAGTGGTCCCTCCGGAGAGCATATAAGGGTGGGGAGGGAAAAGTGTCTTTGGTGATGGGGTCGGATTGCAGATGGCGGAAGTGTCGGAGGATGATGCGTTGGATCCGGAGGTTGGTGGGGTGGTACGTGAGGACGAGGGGGATTCCGTTTTGGTTGTTATTGCGGGGAGGGGGTGTGAGGGATGAGTTGCGGGAAATGCGGGAGACACGGTTGAGGGCGTTCTCGACCACTGACGGGGGGATGTTGCGGTCCTTGAAAAATGAGGACATCTGAGATGTTTGGGAGTGGAATGCCTCATCCTGGGAGCAGACGCGGCGGAGGCGAAGGAATTGGGAATAGGGGATGGCATTTTTGCAGGAACGTGGGTGGGAGGAAGTGTATTCTAGGTAGCTGTGGGAGTTGGTGAGCTTGAAATGGATATCGGTTTCTAGGTGGTTGCCAGAGATGGAGACAGAGAGGTCCAGGAAGGAGAGAGAGGCATTAGAGATGTTCCTCATATGTAAAGAATTTTTAGATGTCCATTTTCAAAGAAAAACACTGGACTATTTGGTATCTTTTTTCCTTTTCCATTTATCTGTTGTGCAGTCTTTTATTCTCTCTCCCTTTATCCTTCTCATTTACCCCTTCATATCTGTTGATATGACCATGGTAATACTTCTCTGAATTTTCCTCCTTTGTTTCTTCTAAACTGTGAGTATCCCCTTCTCCCTGTTGATCTATAATGATTTATTTATTCCTTACACTAACTTACTTTTCCTTGGAACCTCGAAACACTTGTTCTCCTTCCTGGAATAGTCTTCTGTTTTCACCCTAGCTTAGTAGCACCTTGTCATTACTACTTCTAAATTGTTTGCTATATCTTTCTGATGATGGGATCAGTCATTTAGTTTTTTTGCCTGGTTATTCAGTATATTCTTTTGGCCCCAATCTTTCTCTCCTACACAGAAGGTTTCTTGGTCCTTCTCTGTCTATTTGTTCCACTCTATTTGTCTCTGTTCTGTTATCCTGATGCACTTGCATAGTACGATCCACCCGTAAAACTTGTAAGACAACACTTTTCACTGTACCTCAGTACGTGTGACAGTAATAAATCGAATCACACAGACTTTGTGTAAAAAGGATCTGTGAGCTCTGTTGGCACCCTTTCACCATCCTGTAACATTTTAGTGCTCTGACGTCATTAGCTATCGGCCAGAAACCATTTCTCTGTTATTCATATCCACAGACTTTGAACCTCTAATAGTCTGACTTCTTTTACTGGGACCGACAAGTGTGATGGAGTGACAATTTGTGAAAATGCACCACCTCAATAAATATGTTATCAAAATGGTATTCCTTCTTTGAATACAGATGGGAATTGGGAAAGGAAATGTGATTCTTGTTATTACTTTCTTAGTTTCAGATCAGTTGTTCACATTTGGAACTTGTCCAACATTTCATAAAGCCAATCGCTGCATGACTCAGATCTAGCACAAAACTGCCAGTTTTCTAAGAAAAAAAGCATAAAATAATTATTTGAAGTGTACTTTATATTTGTGCATTAACTTGTGCGAGTGGCATTCAAGTAGCAAAGGCTCTCAATTGCCATTAATTCCTTTTGGGAGAAGCAAGTTGGACCTGAGGTTTTATAAGGCCTTTGTCTCCTATACAATGAGATTTTCATGTTTATTTACAACAGATTAAAAGCCAGTTCTTGATTGATGTTAATTTATTTGAAGCAGGTCCTAAGAAAAGGAAAACTACTGGATTCTTAAAATTTATAAGCTATAATGAAGTGCTAATTGTAATTCCTTCAAGGACGTGCTGAATGATGGTATTCAAATCTGGACCAGTTAATAAAATAATCCAAATTAAAAATCAAACTTCATATCCATTATGTTATGAAATGTGATTAAATATCTTGCATGGAACTATACTGCAAGGTTTCCTCCATCAGATCATGCCTAAAGTAAACTGGGTTTTGCTCTTTGTAGTATGTTTTGCATCATTGATCACCTGCACAAGCTGTGGGCCATGTGTGCCAATCTAATCCTTTTGAGCTTCTATTTTCAGTTGCTATTTTCAAAAATATGGCGGTAACACTCCATCTATTTCTCCACTTCTGCTGTATCTCAGCTGATGCACTTTTGCCTCTAAGCCAGAAAGTCACATGTTGAATTTGCACTCCAGTGACTTGATCACAACGTTTTGGCTGATATCTCAAAGCAATACCAGGGAAGAGCTGCCCTGCCATGGATGACATTGTTTGCATTAAATATTAAATTTGCCCTCTTGGCTGAATGTAACACACTTCAACAAAGAGTAGAATGGATCTTTAAGTGACTTGGCCAATGCTTATCCTCAAGCAACCATCAATAAAATAGACAATCTGGTTATTAGCACATTGCTTTTATGTGGGATCTTGCTGGTTTCTCGTTGGATGCTGTGTTTTCTTACATTACAACAGTGAATGTGGCTCAAAATTAGTATATTTACGATTAAGCACTTTATGAATTCTGAAAGGTGGTATATAAATGCAGGTTCATCCTTCTGAATCTGGTTTTGTTATTTGTTTCAAAACACTTCACAACTAGTTTCTGCCTGATTTTCCAGATGATGATCTTTTGCTTTGATAATATCTCCTTGGAAAAGAAGTAGCCTGCACCAAAAAGGGATTAAAGTGTACCTGACACTGGGTTAGCTCTCACTCCAGTAACCTACCTTCCTGAGACAGGTTGTGGACCAGATCTTTCGGCTGTGAGGCTGCATTCCCTCATTGGCTCAGATTGGCAATTACTTTGGGGAGAACACAAAAAAGAGAAAGGCAGGAACCAGAAAATATTAGTGCTTTTGAAATTACGACTGTGCAAATCCTATACAGTTGTCTTTTTTGATTTATACACTAGCATTGGAATTTTAAGCACAACCAACAGGTAGTTTGAATGATGGAGGTTTGATGTGTTAAAAGTCTGCATTTTGACGCAAGCCTTTATTTAGCCAGCCCACTTCAGGCTTTAAAGGAGGTTGCTGAGCATGAGACCAACCCTTTTCCAAGAAGTAGGCATTCACTTTAGATATGTGTGAATGCATCTAAGTCTCATTGTTGTTCAGTTTTCAATTTTATCTATGATTAGGCTTCCCAAGCTTCAGGAAATCCCCTGTTAAATCCTGGAGGTGAAAGCCATTATAGCTATCTGCTGGCTCTAGTATCTCTGCTTACCCTTGGACATCCCATGACAAGTTACCCAAAGAGACCTTTGATTTTATCACCACCTCCACCCCCACTAACAGACCTCTCAGACTCCCCAAGGCATCTGACTGCTGTCTAAAATCTTCTGATTTTCCCCAAGCCAAGGTTTCTGATCCCTTCTTGGGCCTCTGAACCCCTCTTACCAGAGGCCTCTGATCACTATCCACAGACTTCTGATTTCCATGCAATCCTTGGTTTTTGATCATATTTTCCTAGACCCAACCATCTCCAACTGCTTCGTCAATGACCTTTCCCTCCATCATAACGTTACAAGTGGGGTTGTTCGCCAATGGTAGCACATGTTCAGCACCATACGCGACTCCTCGGATACTGAAGCACTCTATGTCCAAATGTTGCAAAACCCCAACGACATCCAGGTTTGCACCGATAATTGGCAAGTAACATTTGCGGCACACAAGTGTCAGGCAATTACCATTACCATGTCTAACAAGAGAGAATCTCTCAGTCAGTGGTATTATCATTGCTGAATACTTCTGCTATCAACAGAGGTTGGAGGTTACCTGTGGCCAGAAACTGTACTGGAGCAGCCAAATGGATACTCTGGCTGCAAAAAGCAGGGAATTCTGTGGTGAGTAACTCCCCACCTATCTGCAGAATCCCTACCATCATCAGGACAGGAACATGATGGAATATTTTACATAAGAGAACAAAAAAAGGCCTTTTTCTTTCTCTCCCAATCCTGGGCCTTTGATCACTCCTTGCTCCACCAAAATCTGTATCCATCCCAAGCAGTCCCTCTCCCCTTGACACAACCCTAGCCCCAGGACCACAGAGCCCCAGAACTCAGGGATTGAAATCACCCTGTGGTTATGCATAATCCATACCCCCCCCACAACTCCTGCTATTTACCAGAAACTTATCCATTATCTAGGATGCTTTCTGAATGTGGAACTGATCAGAGGTGTCACATGCCAAACTGCACAGCATGCAGGAATTCCAGGGTTCCAGCAATAACCAATCCCATATTCCTGACTGCTCTTGGCTGGTGGGGATAGTTAAAATCCAGGTTTTCCTGTCCCTACTGCTCTGCTTTTGTTCTGATGATGAATACTTGGTCCCTAAATAATGATTGATCTTTTTGGGTAAGTAAGTATTGATGCTGAGGGATAGATCTCAATTACCCAACTTTTGTATCCAATGTCACAGGAAACATGGCAGTGTAGGTGAATGATAAAACTGTTTTGCACCTCATACATGAACTATACTTATCTTTCCTCGATGTGAAGAAGGTCATTGTGAAATAACTCCAAAGATGCCAGTATCCCGTTGCCAAGTCACCCTTTATTTATGTGTGGAAAGTTCTTGACACTGGTCCAGCTCCTTCAGAGCCATCTCTCAGAGTGAACAGGATGTCTGACACTCCTGTTTATATCGGTCAGCCAGGGCTCTCTGATTGGACCAGATTAACAGCTCCAATAGGGAACTCCTATTCTATGAGGTCTACTTGGCTGACCTCGTTACAATCACTATATCCCTCCCCCGTTGAGTCCGAGGACATAGGCTGGTTTATTTTTTGTAACTTTCCATGGGGCGTTTTAGCATTGAGTCAGGTACCTCCAACCCCCTGCCTCGGATACGGGCCTCGCAGAATCCTGAAATTGCTTCCGGGTCAACATGCAAGGTGGCCTTGTCTCCTTTGATAGTCCCTGGACCTTCCTGAAAAACTTCTGAGTATTTAATTAGGACTTCACTCAGACTCTAATTGAAAAACGTTGAGCCAATCATGGTGAATCTTTCACAACCGATTTCTCCCCATCAAGCTTGGGCCCGAGCCTTGTACTACAGTCAGTGGTAACTGAACCAGCTGCTTCTCACAAAAGACCAGAACTGAAGTTGTACCCTTAATCTGTAAAAGGTTCCCTGGAATAGGTTCTCAGTCTGGCCGAGGTCTTGCGCAAACTTAAGGGTTGGCATCCAGGGCCAGTTTTGTTAAAGACTGGTTCTGTGATCACTGAAACAGCCGCACTGATATCAGCCTCTACCAGAACCGGGTGACCATTTAACCAGACATTTATTTTGATTGTTTCTGATTTGGATGTTGCTAAACAATTTAACTTTCCAAACCAGATGTAGCTGGACTTTCCAGAGTGTGCACTCTTTTGGATACTGGCATATGAGTTCTCTCACTCAGTTTAGGTCTAGTGGGACTCTTGTTGTCTCGAGTTCACATACTGGCAGCAACTACAATGGCTTCCTGGGCCGGATCCTTCAGAGAATTTTAACCATTTGCCCGAGGCTTGGGGTTTTGCTATGGGCTGACCTCGAGTCCCTCTGTTCAGGATAAGTCTTG
The DNA here is from genome assembly GCF_021869965.1 of Rhincodon typus. NCBI lineage: Eukaryota > Metazoa > Chordata > Chondrichthyes > Orectolobiformes > Rhincodontidae > Rhincodon > Rhincodon typus. The sequence goes on along the minus strand of NC_063334.1, from coordinate 501,116 downwards.
TGTGAGGCTATGCAATTGCCTTCAATCAAACTCAGTCGGCCTGGCGAGGGTGCCCATGTCCATCACAATACCCTGCACCTCGTGTGCTCCACTTACCACATTTTCCAATGATAAAGCCAGTTGTAGTGCCAGTTTGAAGTCCAGTTGGGTTTCAGCTAATGGGCGCTTTTGCAGGGTTACTTCATTAATCCCCCGTACCAAACGGTCTCTCAGCATCTCATAAAGGTTTAAACCAAAGCCACGTGCCTCTGTCAGTCACCTTAATCTAGTCAGAAATGGAATACAGATTCCTCTTGTTCTCGAATTGCTGAGTAAAGCCGACAGTGTCTCAGAATTAGAGGAGTCATGGGGTTGTAATATTCCTTGATCAAATCCGCCAGCACTTGAAAGGTTTTAGTATCTGGTGCCTCAGGGAAAATTAGACTCCTAATAACACAAAAAGCTGTGGGTCCACAAGCTGTCAGGAGAATTACTCATTGCTTTTCATTTGCCCAGAAAAAAAAAATGCATTCTTTCCACATGCTGGGCTCAGAGTTTGACGTCAGGATCAAACGGGTCAAGCTTCTCAAATAACTGCATGTTTCCAAAAATTCTTATCTAACTCAAAGATGGCTGTTACGAGTGAATTCCTTCAAAAGGATGCTTTACTCTCGTCACCACTGAAATAACTCCACAAAGGCTAGTATCCCATCATCAAGTCACCCTTTATTTACAAATGGCAAGTCCTTGATACTGATAACAGCTCCCTCAGGATCAGCTCTCAGAGTGAACAGGATATCTGACACTAATGTTTCTATCTGTCAGCCAGGGCTCCCTGATTGGACCAGATTAACAGCCCCAATCAGGGAGTTCCTATTCTATGAGATCCACCTGGTTGACCTCGTTACGATCACTAAACATTGAATTTCTGTCACAGAGGCTGCTTGCAAATGAAATGCTCATATCTGAGAAGAAAATTTTCATGTTATTATTTAAGTGGGCGCCAAGTGTTCAATTCCTGAAAGTCCTCTGATGAAGTATGGAACTGGAGCCAATCTCTACACATTTTTATATTGTATGGAAAGAATTACTCCCGATAAGCAGTCATTGTATATTTGTTAGGTACTCAAGTGAACAGCCAGTTTACACCCAGCACCTGAATATAAAGATTTTCATATTAACTTGTTCATGTTAGGACATATCTCTGGTGGAGGTGACTGTGTGATTATATTTATTGGGAGTTGAACCTGGACATTCTCACCTAGAGGTAGGGACACTGCCACTGTGCCACAAGAACCTCATAATTTCTAATCAGATTGTTTGGATGTGTTGTGACACACCTTCAGGGCAGATGGAACTTGAACCCAGATCTTCTGGCCTGGAGTTATGTGCCTTTGTGTGACTTATGTGTCTATGTAAACTGCAGAACACTATGTAGAGAGTGATCATTTCAGGGACATTGTGTAATGCAGCCACTTGCTGTAGAGATCTTCAGTTGATGCCTTTGCCTCGAATGTAAAGCTTTTTTTTGTTGTTTAGCCTTAACATGCTGGAGCCTCTGTTTAACAGAGTCATGATGAAGAGCTTCAGTAAACCTGTCAAAGCTCCCCAGCTTCCTTCCGCAAAGATCACTGGTAATGCTGAGGAAATATGCAACACCAGAGGTGCTACAGATAATGGGGTTTTCTTTCAGGCTGAGGCCTCATCTATCCAATCTAATTTCCTGACCAAATGACTTGGAAGTATGGAGGATCAGGCAGTTGCTATGGTATTAGATGAAATGATGAGTTTTCCAGCCATCCTGTAATCCAAGCACAGGAAGGTGTTAAACACCTCCATCCCGAGAATGATGAGAACCATTAGTCCAACATTTGCTTACCACTTTCAGTTGGGTGGCCCTTTCTCTGCTGTTCTCCTACCTGGGTCGTGCAGTGGAAGACATCTAGTGGAAGGTTTCTCAATTAAGGAAACAGTTGAAATAAGACAGTACGTTCACAATGTTAAAGAGAATAACATGGATGGGTTCTATTCACTGGGGTTGGGTGGTAAAAGACAATGGCAGAAGGGAACCATCCATCCTGAAATCTGAACGTGTCAGTACTGAGTTAGCCGGTAATTTTGCAGCATTGCAAGGGGCTGAAGAGCATAATTCTCAACCCCTTTCCACAGACTGTACAGATATAAATCACAGGGTCAGATGATAAAGTCAGCACAGTATTATTTTTGAACATTATTTCACTTTCCTTTTCTGCTTTCTTCTCTTATCCCTCCAACTCTTTGTTAACTATTTTGTCTTTGTGAAATATTGTAACAGGGTGTAAATGAGTCAGCAACCTGTTTTACATCTCTCCTGATTTTTATTTTCATTGAGGTCAGTAGAGTGAGCTGTAAAATGAGTTAGTAGCCTGCTGTCAGCACTTCTTATGGTATTGCATAACAAAGACATGCCCTCTTGTTGGTCTCGCATACTGCTGCCTTCCAATGAGGAACATTAATGGCTGCATCTTCCTGGGCTATCTTGGTGATGCTAAAAGCTTTCAAGTTTCTCTTGCAAGTCTTTTTAAATCTGAGAATCGTAGTTAATGTAAACCTGAGAGAAGATGATGACTCTTGTTGAGGGGCATAGATAAGGTGAATGCCAAAGCTCTTTTCCCTAGGGTGGGGAGTTCAAAATTAGAGGACATATTTTTAAGGTGAGAGGAGAAAGCTTTAAAAGGGACCTGAGAGACAAAGTTTTCACACAGAGGGTGGTTCATATGTAAAATGAACTGTCAGAGGAAGTGGTAGATGCAGGTACGGTTCAACATTTAAAGTACGTTTGGACAGGTAATGAATAGGAAAGGTTTAGAGGGATATGGTTCAAACACAGGCAAGTGAGGCGAGTTTAGTTTGGAAACTTGCTTGGCACGGAAGAGTTGGACTGAAGAGTCTGTTTCTGTGCTGTGGGACTCTATAAGTCCAAATGTACTCAACAAACTGAGCCAAAGCATGAGTGGGAATCATACTGCAGGTAAATGGGCATCTGCACACCCTCACTGAAATAGACAGCATTTAAGTGATAATTGGACCAATTCATCCTACCCGAAGATGTTTTCGCTCGGCTATTCATCGGGGTGGATTATGTAGGCGAGAGGCAGAATTTTGCTTGGGCAAGCCAGAGGGTTGTGGAGCTGAACTCTACAGCCTGCACCTTTCCTCATAGCAGACTCCCTGCCTGGATGTCCATCTGACTGCGTTCTGGCTTCCGGTTGTGTTGGAAGAATTTGAGAGCAGACCCCAGATGCAGGCGGGTTCGATCTGAAACTACGGGGAGGGAGTGATTGCTCTGTTCCTGGGGATCACCGAATAGGGAGCGACCCTGGAATTGGAAAGATGAGGGGTGGGAACGTTCTGATTCCTTACAAAAGTACCTTCTTCCTGAAGCTGTCCTCACTTCCCAAAACCAAGGAAACCAAGCTGCCCACTGTAGAAAAAAAAACGGCATAGCAAGTCATATTAGACGGTGCTGAACCTCTTTAAACATTTAAATTGCTAACCTCCATCCTGGGAACAGGTTGGCCATCCATCCCTTGACCTGCCTCTGTTCAGCCTGAAAGTTGGCAATTGGTTCAAGTTTCAGACTTTCAATATTTAAATTCCTGTCCTGATCCTATCTCAGCCACTTCAGTTCACCTCTTCTTGTCTGCGATTCAGCATTCATGGCTTCAGGCTCAGGCTTGGAGTCTTCTATATTTCATTCAGCGATTTACGGTGATGGTTACAGCTTCAAGCACACTGGCAACAAAAATGGTGCAAACACAATTACTAAATAACTATCACCGCAGCAAATTAAAGGCAATATTAGCTGCAGAAATCACCAAAAATGGCTGTAGACACACTCCAATACAGCAGCTGTTTTAAATGGATTCAAGAAAGATTTATGAGGATGTTGTTGGGTTTGGAGGGTTTGAGCTCTGGGGAGAGGCTGAATAGACTGGGGCTATTTTCCCTGGAGTGTCAGAGGCTGAGGGGTGACTTTATAGAGGTTTATAAAATCGTGAGGGGCATGGATAGGGTGAATTGCCAAGGTCTTTTCCCTGGGGTAGGGGAGTCCAAAACTAGAGGGCATGGGTTTAGGTAAGAGGGAAAAGATTTAAAAGGCACTTAAGGGGCAACTTTTTCATGCAGAGAGTGGTGCATACATGGAAGGAGCTGCCAAAGTGGTGGAGGCTGGTACAATTACAACATTTAAAAGGCATTTGGATGAGTACATGAATAGGAAGGTTTTAGAGGGATGTCGGGCAAATGCTGGCAAATGGGACGAGATTACTTTGGGAAATCTGGTCAACATGGAGGAGTTGGACTGAAGAGTCTGTTTCTGTGCTGTACAACTCTATGAATCTAAGACAGTTTCATTCTCATGCCAACACTGAATATAGCAAATCGCATCAAGAGGTTCTTTAAATATATTTGACTACTTATAATGATTTAATGAATGGATTGCGTGTTTGATCAACTTCTTGAGTTAGAACCTAACTGTAATGTGCACAATGAGTGAGAAACTTACCCAACTTCGGCTCATCCTACTTCGCTCATCTGACTGGCAGCTTTGGCATCTGACCTTTAAAATACAAGTTGTACATAGTCAAACATAAACAACAATTTGTTTTTTTTTTGCATTGCTTTAACTTTTTTAAAAGTTTATCCATTTGGTGTTCAACAACGGCAATCCAAGTGTGACTGAAAATCCACTGTTTGTACAGAAGGAATCAGTGGTCTATAAACAACTTCAAAAAAAGCCCCAAATTAGTTGACCAAATTCTTCAGCTTCTGAATCTTGCATCTTTTCATTAATGTGTGTGGAATACTTCCAGTTTGATCTATATGTTGTGTAACAATGCATCTTTTATTCAGGAGCACTTAGCTTTTAAGATACACTTTGTATTTAATTAACAATTACCTACTTCAGCGAGTTTGACTCACTGTTTGGTGTTCTCAAATTTTCACAACTGTTTTCTGGAGCTCTGTCGTGAGAATCATTTTAATGTCAAATTCTGTGCAAGTTCTGGTAACATTTCTTGATGTATCAGTTTGTTTCTCCACTGTTATTAAAAAGAATCAAATACAACTTTTTTATCAAGCGGATTATAAGTTATACCTTTTACAGTATTGGTTCAGTGCCAATTAATTGTTTGCAGTGATTTTCTTATGCATTTAAGTCAAATCGTTAGAGAACCCAATGGGATGGTTTATGTGCTCTTGTCTGACGACTATGATGAGGATAATAGTGACTGCAGTTTCCTGAGAAAAATTTACACCAGTGCAGAAGCTGTTTTTTGTATCAGGGTGGTTCAATTCAAACGTCAGGAGGTTGTCCTCAGAGCTGGTCCGAAGTTTCTTTATTGTATTAAAATGTTTCTTTTAAGCACCCACTGCTGCTTTTATGCATGTTAGTGCTGCCACCTTTCAAAAGATGAGTGGTCAGCTGTCAACTGCAACCTGCAAGTAAACTTATTGGGAACTGGTGCCGCTGATATGGTGTAGAGTGAAGGACGCCATGGTGGGGAGGTCGAGTGTAACGTACAAGCGGTTAATAAATTTTCCAGCAGGATAAGAGGGCAGGATATAATGTTGTAAAGGGTGGGAGCAGGCTGATGAGTATTGTCATTCCCTGCATTAACAGTTCGATGATACAAAGGTGGCTTAAAGAAACAAACTTGAAAAGTTGTTTTGCTGAAAGGGCAATTTAGATAAAGGATGGCTACTCCTGCAGTTTGTTGTTTGTACTTACACAATGTATATTGAAGTATTTATACTTTATTTAAAAAATTTTTAAAGTTATGGATTATTTATTTTGCTGTTTTGCTGATTATTTTAGGTTATTTATTAGTTAGTGAGGTGGTGCTCATTTTGAACTGGCTATAATACAAAACATACACAAGATTTTATTTCCCCCAATAAAAAAGATTTTATTCCCCCCAATAAAATACTGATTTGATTACTCCGCTTATTTTCCAATAGGTAAGACTTTGGCAGATTTATATATAAATTTTTTATGAGGTGCAAAATAATGCCAATCAAAGCTGCCTCCTGGTTGGCACAGCAGAGTTATCCAGTGAGTAAGCTCCGTCATCAGGTAGCTGAACTAGAGATTTTATTGTCACTCTGCACTGACCTAGCTTATCTCCAACGGCATTGGTGCCGCAATCAGACTTGATGGCCGGGAGTTGGAGGAACCAGAGTCTGGCTGTTCATCAATCATTGTTGTTCCATGAGCATATGGCTGTAAGTTGGCAAAAGAAAAGGTTGTGTTTGACTGTGACAGTTGCTGCAGATAAATAGTCTGTCCAAGTTTGCACATGGAAAATGGCACCTTGGCAAAGTACTAGATAGTGACCACCATCTGTGCAATTGTACTTCATTGCCTGCAATATAATGAAAAATAAAGGACCAATGACAAACTTTTCAATGGTATAATCCAGCTTCAATGCCTAATTTCACTGTCAGTTACAAGGAACCATTGAATGTCAAACAATATAATTGGGATTTAATGACTTGGGCATGTCACCTCTCCCAGACAAAGCAGAAAAGGATGACGTTCGTTCTTTGTGACTGTTCAATTTGAATTAATTCTGATCTGCTTCAAAACAAGGCATCGCCACAAGATTTAGTATTCATTTACAATATCTAGTTTACCTTTCATTCAGCTATTAGAATTTCTAAAGTTTCCTACTTTGAGAAATCTCAATACCAGGTCTATGTCCACTCACTTAACTTGCCAACATCTTTTTGTAACCTCCTTATGTCACATTTTCACCACTTACATTCCAACCCATCTTTATATCACCAACAAATTTCACTGGTAATTATGAACATAAGAATTAGGATGCTGCACCGTTTAAAAGATCATGTCTGAAAATGCTCTGGCCTTTACCCTGACCCAACTTTAACCTGTCTGTCCCCCAAAACCTGTGCAGATCAAAAAATCTGACCACCTCAGCCTTGAATATATTCAATAATCCAGCCTCCCCTGCTCTGTGTTAGAGAATTCTAAAGATGAGAGAAGCAATTCCACCAAATCGTCTTCTTGATTAATACTGATAGTAGGGGAAATGTTAGAAGCTATAATTAAAGAGGTTATAGCAAGGCATTTTAGTAAGTTCAAGGTACTCCAGAGAGTCAATGTTATTTGGTGAAAGGGAAATCATGTTTGACCAATCTCAGAATCACAGAAGGAGGCATTTGGCCCATTGTGTTTGTGCCTGTTCGTTAAATGAGCATTGTTACCTAGTGCCAATCTCCTGCTTTTTTTCCTACCCCCTTGCACATCATTTTCATGCAAATAATATCCCAATATCATCTTGCATGTCTCAAAATCTACTGGAGTTCTTTGAGGAGGTAAAATGTGCTGTATATAAAGGGGAAACCGATGAACACACAGTGTTTAGTTTTCCAGAAGGTATTTGATAAGGCCTCACGTCGAAGATTATTGTGGAAAGTAGAAGCTCATGGTATAGGACGTAACATATCAGTGTGAATAGAAGATCGGCTGGCTATCAGAAAGCAGCGAGTAGGAATAAATGAGACATTGAGATAAC